>NW_016157636.1:128699-144741 GCF_001687245.7 Rhagoletis zephyria | reverse complement strand
GGCCTCCCTCGCTTTCTATGGCTGACGTCAAGCGTATTTTGAGCTGACTTTCCATCATTTTGCCTGCTTTGTCTAGCATGCAGAGTGGCCGGAAGGATGAAGGAGAGTTTGGGTCCCCTTTGCCCTTGGGTATAAGCACCAGTCTCGCCTTCTTCCATTGGCTTGGGAAAACCCGGGCCCTAAGGCAGCTGTTGTACATGTTAAGCAGAAGATCAGGGCTCGTTTCCGCTGCTAACCTGATTGCCTCCGCTGNGGAGAGGGAAATGCTTTATGCACTGGCCGGGGGCGCTAGTCTCTATACTACCTTCCCCGAGTGTTGGACTCCCACCGAAGCGTGTTGGGCTACCCACTAAAACCCAAACCCCCCCCACCGCCCGCGCGAGAATCCCGCATCTGGCACCGCAATTCTGCATGTCTTCAGATGCAGGAGCGCGCTGTTAGAGCCTTGGGGCTGCTCTTTTGTAGGGGCGTTTCATTCGGGTGTCCTCAGTAGACAACCGTCCTCTCGTTTGCAGCGGAGTACGAATTTCACGTATCTCGCAACTGCTTCCCACTTTTCTGCGCTGGAAATCATTATTCCAACTATGTTGTCCGGGGTAATGTCTCCGTGTCTTTCTTCCAACATTCTGCGCGAAATCAAGAAGTGTTCGCAGGTGAAGAATGTGTGGTACACGTTATCTTCGACGTTTCCACAGTAGTGACAGAACGGTGAGTCCACCCTTCCCATTCTATGAAGATATTCTCGGAAGTAACCATGACCGGTGAGGAATTGCGTCAGGTAGAAATCGACTTCCCCATGTGGTCTGTTCAGCCATGTTTGAAGGTCGGCTATCAGGGAGTGTGTCCATCGACCTTTTGTGCTCGCGCTCCAGTTTTGTTGCCACTGCTGGATCAGTTGCTCGCGCGCCCTTGCCGCGGCAGCTGCTCGACCTATCTCGGCACTGAGATTGTAAACCTCTTTTCGCTCGTAAGCAAGTAGCTCAATTGGCATGACGCCAGAAATAACTAGAACCGCGTCCGCGGACACTGTACGGTTAACTACGGTGACCATCCGTTCTGTTTTTTGTAGGACCGTACTGTTTTTCAAAGGTCGGTCCTGCGTAGTTTTTCAAACCTGAAAAACCTGAAAAAGTACTGATTTTTTCCAAGTATCCTGCATTTGTCCCGCATTTGATCGTTATTTTAAAATTATCGGACAATGGATGGATTTTTTAAAAAAACCAATCAACGTAAGCTACCCTTCGAGCTGTGATTGATTGTGATTGATGTGCCTCTTACCAAAATATACAACTTGTAGCAACTTCAATGAAAATTATTAGTGCTACAGGCGACCATTTGCATTTTGTCGTCAAAGTCCAAAAAAGTGAGATTTTCAATCAAATACGCAGTTTCATTTGATTATTTTTTTTCATTATTTTAAAATTCGATAAAGAAGATATATCATTACAGTCTGCACAAATTGAATATTTTTGTAAAGGGTACTTTCTAGCTCGTCGTTTACGTCGATTCATGACGTCGATTTTTGACATATAACTGCGAAAAGTACCAAAAAACAAAAAAAAGAAGGGTATTGTTTTCGTTTTGAACGACTCAAGATTTGCCTATAAAATAATCTTTTAAAGATTTTCACTTTTCGCTATTGCAATTATAATATGTTTTACTATACTTTTATAAATATTCACGTAAAAAAAGATTAATATCGATGAAGAAAACGTGATTAATTGTTAAAGTTTAAAAGGTAATAAGAATTTAGAATCATAAATACTCTTTCGATATTTTTATACTACGTAAATATATGTAGGCATATTTTTGAAAAATTGTCCTTCATTTTGAATCCATATTTATGGTCACCGTGCCTATAACAGTATGTTTGAGATGGAATGACATAGCATAGCAACGCATGAAATTTTTGAAAATGACATTTTAATACATACGCTGGGAAGAAAATGTTTAAATTTATATTTTGTTACCTACTTCACCGATTTGAAATCTGAAAACTATACCTTTCATGAGCATGAAATGGTATTATAACTTTGGTCCGATATTTCTAAGTACAAGAATAAGAAGAGATAGACTCATGAAAATGTGTACTTATGTATGTGACCAGAACATCGAGCTGAACCGACTTAGGCATATGGCAACCGAACTTCAGTTGGGTGGCCACTAGCTGAAATGGTTTTACAGATGGCAACTGCAAGCTGGCAACTGAGTTGCTATATTGGCAACTGCATTTTTGTGGTCGCTGCGGTAATAATCGAAGATTGTATACCTACATATTAGGTAAACTTCAAAGTCTAGGGGAGGGCTCCAGCCGCGCCCCCCTCCCCCCAGCCCCTTCGTAGCGACGCCCATGAACAATATCATCAACTGTTTGCTTCAGAACAAAATTAAATATGCCGAATTGAACGGAGAACCATACTTCAGCACCCTCTCCGACAAAAGTCTTGAGAGCGAATAAAAAGTTGTCCGGACACGAACGGTGAACAGTGTTGCCACTCACATATTTCCCCCTTCCAAAAAACGTCCCAAAGCGGGTTTGGGAATAAATACCAAAAACAAAATTTTCTTGCAGTAGAAATGGTTTTTGCTAATTTATTATTTTTCAATAAAGAAACAAAAAGTTTTAAACATAAATTAATTTCACTATATTCAAAAATATTTTTTCACACAGAGTTTTTCACAATCTCTTTATATAATATTTTTTATTTTAATTTATTTTGCTATTTTTTATGAAAATATAGCTTACACTATAAAAAATTCAATAAATTTCTTGCAAATTTCCAATTTTTTAGTCAGATTTTTTAGAATTTTTTTGGAGTATGCAGTTTTGTATCCTAATAAATTTTGAACGTGGTCAAGTATGTTCTTTATATATTTAGTCATTGAAAAGTCAAGAATGATGGAATACAAGATTGCGTCGTCTTGTCGGCGATGACATTTCCCAAGTAAAAGAAAACAATGCCGAATAGGAGGATAAAAGAAACCGTCGTAGCGATAGAAAACGTGCCTTATTTGTGTAAAATTGTGAAAATATATGATTTGACAAGACCAAAGTTGCAGTGGCATTGACGGCACCACCCAAGAATTATAGAATATCAAATTGCGCATTCCCGGCGGCATTGACATTTCTCAAGTACAAGTAAACAAAGTCGAATATGAGGAAAAAAGAAACTGCCAGAGAGTTTGGAATCTGACTTTGCGACAATTTTCGCATATTGGCGATCAATTGTATTGAAGCTCTCGTTTACATTATAGAAAAATCAAAAATATAGATGGAAATAATTATGTAATATTGTTTTCCCTAGCTGTCGGAAAAAGTACCAAAATCAACGTACCAACGTACGAAATCGTTTTCAAAGTACCAGTTTTGGTACGAAAGTACCAAAATTGGCAACTCTGAGGGTGAATCCACATTAAATGATTGCATTTCTAATTTCATGCAATTTTTGCCCCGTTTATATCAACTCGCTTTCTCGTTTGTCCAGATTTCAGTACAAACTTTTCACTAAGGTAGAAGTGTTTACCGTAATCCTGCTCGGCAGTGGGCTGGAGGATCGATGGAATCAAGTGGTTCTGAAAGTCTGGATTTTATTTAGAAGAGTAGTTTCCCAGCGTTTCCAGCAGTGTAATTCTGACAATCGCCACGCTAAATTTCTATCGCCAAAATTCTCTAAATGGAAATCAGTGGGGCCTAAAAGCACTCAACATAAAAGTAACAGATGCAATGTGTTCAACCAAAGCTGGTAGTATGAGGGACATGTAACTAGGTGTTGCATGTTATTAGGCGCGCCTGCTATTCTTTTGGAGGCTTTGGCGATCAAAATTAGCGATAGCAAATTCTAGAATCCGGCTGCAGTAGTGAATTTCTGACAATCGCTACGCTAAAATTCTATCGCCAAAATTCTCTAAATGAAAATCAGTGGGGCCTAAAAGCATGCAACATGGAAAAGTAGCAGATGCAATGTGTAATCAACCAAAGCTGGCAGTATTAGGGGCATGTAACTAGATGTTGCATGTTGTGAGGCGCGTCTGCTATTCTTTTGGAGATTTTTAGCGATCAAAATTAGCGATAACGAATGCTGGAATCCGGCTGCAGGTTGCCGATTTTAAGCGTTAGTTCTTTTAAAACAATTAAATTTGATTTGAATGTAAATATTTTTAACTTAAAAAGGACTGTCTGGGGGTTTCTGGGTACGAGGAATCTGAATTTGGAACTCATTTTTACCAAAAACGGCCGCCGGGTGCGCTTTGGTGCAAAAAAGCATTGTGGAGAAACATTGTCTGCACTTTTCCTTCATGTTTTTTGCATCATTGCGCACCTTAGCGGGCGTTTTCGGTCCAATAGAAAATGCAAATCCAAATTCCTCGGACCCTTTTGGTAGTATAAATATTTGTATTTGAATTGACTTTAATCGTTTTAAATGCTGCTCCGCGATCACCAACTTTAAATTGAAGAAAAAACGCTTCAAATCGCCTACATGGGAAAACTGACAAATCACTAGTCTACAAATGTATATACAATCCGGACTTTCAGAAAAACTTGGTTTCATCAAGTCCACAGAAAAAAACTGAAAATGTCGTACAGTGTAGGTAATAAAAATTTTCTATACAAAGTTTCAACGAAGACACATGCCGTGAGCTTTGCCATTGAACTATTCGCAATTTTACCCATATTTTGGAAAAAAATTTATTATGGCTAAACTAGTTAATGATTTAAAGAAATATGAGCTATGTCCATCATGGTTTTAAACCAAAAAATTTTGATTTTCGTATCATAAAAAGACAACAAATTATTGTAATATCCCTTTATTTTGACGCTATTTCCGCGATGACCTTTCACCTTGCGTTCTTATATCTGTTCTATTCTTAAAAGTCTTCTAAAATATTCGTGAGTTTACACCAGGGGTGCAAATTTAAGTTACTGAGCCAAACGATAACAACGTCAATATTTTTAGTAGTAAGATCTTCTTGATGTAGTAAAATTCTCTTAGCCGTGTGGTCTACCAAATTTTGTAATGGAACTTCCTCAACAGCTTCTGTTATTTGTATTCTCTCTGTTCGGCATTCTAGTTTGACACTTGTTTAACTGCCGAATATTCAAATACTGCTGCCAACTTAAATTGTTATCTATTTAAAATGCCAAAGCTTCCTAAAATTTTCGAGTGACGAAAGCTGAACTAGAAACACAAACTTTATGATATCAATTTCGTGATGAAAATTATACGCATTTTTTTAACTGCTTTGGAAACTGACGCAAAATAGTATTATTCATACGAATCGATGCTAAAGTTCTGATTTTTTGTGTTGTGTTTCTAAGAGTAGACAGAACTTCGCAACGTTCCGTACAAATAATACTCTTTTGCATCAGTTTCCAAAGCAATTTAAAATATGCGTATAATTTTCGTCACGAAATTGATTTGGGATAGCAAATTTAAAATCAATGAAAATCCAAACAAAAATCTAAATTTTTTATTTTTCCCAAATAAATGGCTAAAAGCCCTATCTTAATTAATGATTTATTCAAATATTTAATACTGAATTCAATTCCATTGAAACATATAAGTTTTTTTAAGAATTTTTACTTCTTCACGAGTACTGTGCTGCACTCGCCTTTTTTTACTGACGCGTTTTTGCTCAGTGGCAATCTATACATAATTAGTAGCGGCACCAGTGTTGCCACTTTGTGAGTAATTCCTCAAACGGTGAGGAATTTCGGAAGCGCTTTAGTATTTTTTGAGGATTTTTATTTTGAGGAATTTTCTCGCGATATATTTGCAGATAACAAATGCAACCATGTTTTACACAAGAGAGTTGTTAAATCGCTCTGCAAATTTTTGAACAAAAAACTTTCCGAAGTTTTATAAAGAGCGAAATACATCACACAAGCAGTTTGTCAAACATATTTAAAACCTACTTTTCCCATTTCGCTATACACCATGCAAACATGACTCGTTCAAGCAAAGAACTTTAGTTTTCTTCCGGTTCACAATGTTAAAGGCTTCGGCTTTCTTCGATTTTTCTCTCTTGCGTCGTTCGGTAAAAATTCCGTTGCGAATGAGGCGATTTTATCATACACAAAGTAAGCGGTTTGATCAAACGTCAACATGGCGGCCAGAAAATCAAAAAGTTTTGATTTTTGTTCACATTTTCCTCAAATGGCTTGTCAAACCTTCAAAAACCCCCAATCACAACATAAATAGCTCTAAGCAAAGAGAAATTTCGTTTGGTTTGTCAAGCCGCGTGTATGGTGTTTTTCGCTCTTACCCAATAAACATTTAGGTTTGAGCTCAACTTGAGGTTAAGTTGAGAACTAAGGTATTTCTCAAATCTCCAACGTTGTTTCTCAACAGTACCTCAAGTGGAGGATCTTAGCGTTCTCAACAAAAAGGGCACTTTTCTTTGTATGAAAAAAGGACTGTTTCTCAAGTTGAGAAAATGCTAGTTCTCAACTTGAAGTCCAATGTAATTCTCCAATTGGTCTCAAACATATTATTGAAATACTGAAATAGAAATAGTAAAATACCTTATACCTTTTTGATTGAAACGACATACATAGATGAATTTAAATATTAATTTTTAATTTTATTACTCCTTTTGTATTATGTAGTTAAGCAAAATCGTATTACAAAAATTCACTTCACAGTACACAGTCCGACAGTAATTTTGCCACTTGATTCACTTGGCGAATTTTCAACATATATCGTGTATATAAATTTAAAAATCACCGCAATTTAAAATTTTTAGGGTTTTGATAGTTTTTAATTTCTTGAAGTTTCCCCTTTTTAATAACTTGAGTGGAATTCCAAAATCTTCTAAACTTTCAAAACTTTGTGAATTTGAAAACTTTAGTAAATCCCAATAATTCTATACAATGATGAATACTAGATTTCTAGAAATTTTTTATTTTTAAAAAATTTTGAGAATTGTAATTGAATTCTAACAAATTTTTTCTAAGTAAAAGTGTCGAATATACAGAATTAATCAAACGAAAATAAAAGTTTTCGAATGTTGAAAACATTTTCATACTTCGTCGTTTTTGAAAATTTAAAAAATTTTCGTAATTCTTGAAGATTAAAAAAATTGGAGGTTGATGTTTTAAAAATTTTCAAAAACTTTAAAATTCTCAAACTTTGTTATATCAGTACAAAATTTTGGAAAAGTTCAGAAAGGTGGAACAATTTTGGAATTTTTCAAAAATGTAAATATCTTTTAGGGCCAAATTCACAGTGCGTAGTTAACTCAGAATCGGCAGTTAACTACAGAATTTCAGTACAAAAATATGTAGTTAACTGCCGATTCTAAGTTAACTACGCACTGTGAATTTTGGCCCTTAGAATTCTAAGAATTTTCTATTTTTTACACACAAGTACAATGAACATAAGAGTTTTTCGATAATTTGTGTTGTTTCACATTTTTACATTTATGATGGATTTTAGGATAAATAAAATTCTAAAAATTTTGGAAAATATAAAAAGTTCTAAAATTTCAATAATTTCGTACATTTCAAAATATTCTCATTTTACCAAAATTCCTAGAATTTCCCGGATTTCGATAGTTGTTGAAATTTTGGAAATTATCCTAAAAATAAGAAATCTCAGGAAATTTAATAATAATATAGCTAAAATTTCAAACTCAAGTGAAATTTGACACACTTTTTCCATAAACTAAAATTTTCAAAAGCATCCATTCATTAGGTTTGTTCCCCATGATTCTTGAAGTCACTTCGAGTTACATATACGCGCTCCGCAAGTAAGTTTTCGAGTTTCTTTGATATACGCTCACAGTTTGAACTTTGCCCGAGTTTTTGCTACAAGTAGCTTGTGGGACACACCTATTATATATTCTTGTAATGATATTTCACGATATTCAGTTGGATATTATGAAAATACATGTTACACAGTCTTGGGGGGGAGGGGGAGGGGACCTGGGTCCGCCACTGACATATGTATGTATGTACAAATGTAGGTAATAATGTAAGCGTCTTCCCAGGTTGGTTAAGTGCGGGTATAGTTGCATACTGTGTACATCAAATGTCCTGCCCACGATATCATTGCATTCACGCTGAATGTGTACATACATGTATACTTACGTATGTACAAGAAAAAAAAGAAACCAGCAAAAATAAAAAGATTTCTTATTTATTTAATTAAGTATCGCGTACGGGGAAGTCAACTCGCGGGAAATTCCCCCGATTTGCAGGGAACTTCCGTTTAGGTGGCATCGGGAAACGGACAGTTTTTTGCGGGAAATTGGATATGTTACGTTTATAACTTAAAGTAACCAAATTAGACGAATATGTTAACTTTTAACCACTTTTTGCTATTTGGAGCGACATTTTTTCAATTTGAATCGTAATATCTCCACAACAAGAGTTTTCTCAGATATAAGTTATATATCAAATGAAAGCTAGGGCTAGGGCTAGACTTCCGGAAACTTAGAATAAAATCGACTGACCAGTTTTTGAGAAAATTCTCGAAATCTATATTTTCACCAGGCCGATTTTTAGTTTTTAGGCGATAACGTTATGGCATATTTATATTTCATTAACGCAAAAGATAGCTTGTTTTAAGGCCCTTCTACTGATATCGACATGAATGGTATGGAATGAGTAGTGCGACCTCAATGGTAGTTTAAAAAATTGCCTTTTTGCGAGAATCAGGCACCAGCCACGCCAACAAAGGCATACGAATCGAAACATCCTGGAACAAAACCTTCTTAGTTTTTTTCACTTTCATTCCTGAAAGTTTGAAAAAAAATTAAATGACGGTACATACAGACGCCACACACATACCAAAGCATCTCGTAGTGGAGACACGAACCAAAACACATTAGCTCTCTATCTGTCCAAATAGTAGCCGGAACTCAATATATAAGGTATCGTTTGAAAGGTGTTGGCCTATAGAATAACACTAAATATGTCGGGTGTACCCTCATACCCGCGGAAACCGGCAAAAGCAAAAAAACGTTTTTTTTATTCGTAACACTTATCCTCATTTTTAAGAATTCGGATAATCGTATATGAAACTACATTTCCGGACACACTCTACAAGACCTTTGCAACGATACCTCAAACATGTCGATTGGAAGTCTGAATAAAAACTTCTAAATCTCGTGTATATATAAGCGAGTCATTTCAGCATGCTACTGTGGCTGCTTTCGTCACTCGCGCGCACTGCCGTGCGCTGTGATATATCGTCACCTGAAATGCAAAAATACGTAACAAACATCGTCGCAGAAATGGAAAGTCATAACTAATAAAAAATTTTAAATTGATTGATAAGATGGATTCCATCGAATGACAAAAAAAATTATTAGTCACGACTTTTTCCATTTTGGTGACGATGTTTGTTACGCCTTTTTGTATTTCAGGTGACGATATACATAAATTTATATCCGACATCTTTACCTACTCGGCTACGGCAGTCAAAAACTTTTTTGCTTTCAAATTCACATTTTTATAATGTCACAATGAAAGCAGATCCACTCATGTGGAAATCAGTTCCCCTTGATAAAAATCTTGATAAAATTTCTTTACAAATAATTTGTGAAGAAAACACAAAATTTGGCGGTATGTCTGTTATAAGTACGGTGAACATATTTAGCCTTATCTTGAGTTTCATTTTCCCCGAACCGGTTTACTTTTCACTTTTGGTTTCCATGTATTTGCTATGGGCGGAATACAAATTTTCGGGTGAACTTTTTTTCATGCGAAACTGAGGATAAGGCAGGTTTATGGCAGCCGAATACGGGGAAAAAAGTTTCCCAATTTTGTCCATAATCCTAGATTTATTATCCCTGAAACAATATCTCCATTTTGCTATGTTTTTGTTCTTTTGTGAAGTCAGCGCATAAATATTCAGTTGTAGAATCCCACATTTCCAATAATTTTGCACTTTCTGCTCGGGACTTTTACTCCACAAAATTTGTTACAAACATTCCAAGGCAAGGAGACATGATAAAAATATCCGATTACTTTTAAGCACGGGTGGTATTAAACGGATTATAATAATTATTTTCAGAGTCGGATTTTAGCCAAGTACAATGCAATGAATACCACCCGGAACGAGCTGAATTGCTAAGCGTACCTATCAAGGGCTTCACTTCCCTTCCATCTTTGAGAACTTCTTTACTTTTACAACATTCTCGAGGTAGCCTTCTTATTTGGAGTTTTTCATGTTGAAGATACAACCCCTCATACAATCAGCAATATATATTTTTTTAAGTATATAGTTTCGCCAAACGAATATCTTTGCTCTTCAGAAAATTTTAAAATTGCATCCACACCACATTGGACAGGTAATAGGACCCGAGAAAAAACAGCAAGCAATGTGTATTTTGTTGGTTGTTTTAGAGGAAAATGTAAAGAAAAATTACAATTTAATGACGATATTCTCAACAAAAGTAAGATCAGCTACTCACTGCTGCTACCTGCTCAATATGCTTTGCTCCATATCACAGCGCACGGCGGTGCGCGCGTGCGACGAAAGCAGCCACACTAGCATGCTGAAATGACTCGCTTATTATACACGAGATTTGGAAGTTGTTATCCAGACGCCCAATCGACATGAGGTATCGTTGGAAAGGTCTTGCAGAGTGTGTCCAGAAAAAATTTTCAATTTTTATAAACGATTATCCGAATATTTAAAAATTAGGCTAAAGTGTTGCGAAACAAAAAGTATTTTTTTGCTTTTGGTGGTTTAAGGGGGTATATAGTTACACCCAACCTATTTAGCGTTATTCTATAGGCCATTACCTTCGAAACGATACGTTATATATTGAGTTCCGGCTACTAGTTGGAAAGATATAAAGCTAAATGTGTTTTGGTTCGTGTCTCCACTATGAGATGCTTTGCGATGTGTGTAGCGTCTGTAAGTACCTTCATTTAATTTTTTTCAAACTTTCAGGAATTAAAGTTGAAAAAAACTAAGAAGATTTGGTTCCAGGATCTTTCGATTTGTATGCCATTGTGGGCGTGGCTGCTGCCTGAAAGTCGAAAAAGGCAATATTTTAACTACCACTGAGGCCGCACTACTCATTCCATACCATTGATGTGGATACCAGTAGAAGGGCCTTAAAACAAGCTATCTAACACTGTCTTTTCTGTTTATGAAATATAAATATATCATAACGTTATCGCTTGAAAACTCAAAATCGGGCTGCTGAAAATATAGATTTCGACAATTTTCTCAAAAACTGTCAATTTTATTCTAGGTTTCCACAAGTCTAGCCCAAAACCTTAGCTTTCATCTGATATATAGCTTATATATGGGAAAACTCTTGTAGTGGAGATATTGCTATTTAAATTGAAAAAAGTCGCTCCAAATAGCGACAAATGGTTAAAAATTAAAATATTCGTCTAATTTGGATACTTTAAGTTATTAACGACGATATGTACACAGTATGCAACTATGTATACCCACACTTAACCTACCTGTGAAGACGCATACATTGTTACCTACTAGGGCTGTGAGATTATTCGATTACTCGAGCAAGTTGGTTAATCAATTATTCGGTTAATCAATTACTCGAGTAATCAAGATTTTGATTACTCAAAACGATGATTAATCGAGTTACTTGAAATATGATTACTCAAAAAAAATAATTTTGCTCGTAACAGAGTTTGCTTTGTTGTATTGCTTGTATTTTTGTTTTTGGTTAATCAAAAATCTTGATTACTCAAGTAACTGAACTTTTGAGTAATCATAATTTCCAATTAATCGAATAATTGAGTTATTTACTTTATGATTAATTAAAATTTTGAGTAATCAATTAATCGCACAGCCCTATTACCTACATTTGTACATACATATACTTGAATGCCTTTAGTTCACTTTATGTGCCGCTACTAATTATGTAAATTGCCACTCGTGATAGAAGTCAAACACATGTGTGCAGCGCAGAGAATGAGACGAATACAGTTGCTTATTGTGAGCGAAGGATATGATCATTCTTTGTCGATTTATTCTATACTAGCAAATTCGCTGAGATAGTATTTGGGTTAAGTGCTAATATTCTTCGATGTTATGAGCTCTTATTTCCACCTGTGAGATATCTTTACATATTGCAAGGTTTGCCAAGAGTGCGTAATCTTCTATAATCCTCCTGTTCCCAGAATGAAAGTTTACCCGTTCAAACGGGTTCAATGATATTCCTACCGTATTCTTCTTAATCATTGATATTCCTAGCGTATTCTTTTTATCATAAAGTTAATACCCGTTACTCCTGGTCATATGATAAAGACGGGGTCTCTAAATATCTCAAATCCGGCGCCATATGTCGGCACGATATTTTGCGATGCAGAGCAGAATTTCAAATTCATGTGACGTATGATTTCGAAGTTATGGTTGATTAAAACTGTCACGCCTATGGGAGGTGCATCGCCCTTTGTCAGGTTTCATTTTTTTTTATACCCTAGGTTACGTCCGAGGTCACTCTCTATATACCAGTTAAAGCCCCATGAAAATCTATTCAGTAGTTCCGGAGATTAGTGAGTTCAAACAGACAAACAATCTACATGCAGTTTTATTATAGTATAGATTATTATTATTATTATTATTATTATTATTATTATTATTATTATTATTATTATTGTTATTGGTTTATAAAACATATTCTGACAAACATATTCTGAGCGTTCAGAATATATGAGTCTGAAAGGAGTCCTAGGTGGGTAAGAAATATGAGCTTCAAAAACAAAAAATGTGTGACTCTTATATGAATATTTTAGGAGATATAAATGATCAAAGTTAGGAGCCAGCACTTTGTGGCTATATAAAAACAATAAAGATTCGAAATTTATTTCTAAACTTGTTTATACAGAAATTGAAAATATTTAGAAAACAAAAAATATACAAAATTTAGCTGCAGCTGCGGCTATTAAATGTATGTTGGAATGTTTATATGAACTGAGGTATTTATACATACATGTGTATAGTATTTGAAGTTCAATAAGAGTTGAAAAATAAAGCCAATATGGCTCAAAGGACAACATAAAATAAGAGTCCGAATGAAGTAATTTATGAGGACTATAAGACACATTTAAGAGCCTCAAAAAAACTCTGAAACGATATGAGGCCAAAAATTGCTTTAAAAAGAGTCCAAAATGAGCCGTTTATGAAGCCAATAAGAGTCCAATATGACTCATTTGGATGCTCATTTGATGTATGAATTTAAGCTCATATAAGTCGACCTTCGGAGGAAGGAAAACACACTAATTTCGGCCTCTTAAATGAGCTCATTATGAGCGTAAAGGCTCTGAAATGGGACTCCTTAAAGACTCATTTATGACTCCAAATGTATATTTCATTGATATGTACATATCTCTCGCTCATAGGGAAAGTACTTATTGAATTTTGTTATTCGTTTTGCGCATGCATTTTCTTTTTACTTTAAATTTTAATCGAGTTTATAGATTCTGAATTAAAAAGTTTGGACATTTTAGTTGAAATTAAATCTCAAAATTTTAACATCAATCTAGCGTTCTTGACCGCCTTAACGACACACTTGAATTGCCTTAATATTTCACTTCAGGGTAAAACAAATCTATTTTTGAATTAGCGGACTTAATCGAAGGTTTCCTTAAAAAGGTCGATGATTTAGATATGAGCAAAATGTGACATTTTCCATGTCTAAAAACTATTACAAACGAGTTTAAAATATCAACTTTAGATTTTAGTCAATATATCTGCCAGTTCGATGATTTAAAAAAGAGTTTCGAAAAAAGATTTAAAGATTTTGAGTGTTTAAGCAAATGAATGCAATTTTTTACACTCCAATGACTTGCAGGATACATGACCAGAAGCCTGCGCTACAGATGGAGCTGTGTGATCTGCCATGTGATTCTGAACTTAAAATTTCTAACTTAAATGGCATCGAATTTTGGAAATCTGTAAAACCACATAAATATCCCATACTTTACAAAGGAATTTTACGTTTGTTTTCTATGTTTGGGAGCACATATATTTGTGAAAGTGCATTTTCCAAAATGAAGTTAATAAAAAATAATAACAGAAATAGAATAACCAACGAACATTTGGAAGCTTTATTAAAATTGTCTACAACTGGCGTTGAGATAAGGTTGGATAATTTATTGGAAAATCGTCGAATATTTAATAATAAGTCGAATTAATGTTTTTGTTTTTACTACAGATACTTGTGCAGAAATGTCATACGGTTTTTTATTGTATGTATATACTGAATATATTTTTTTTCGATTCTTTTACTTCAGTTAACTTTACAGAATATATTATATAAAAACAAAAAAAATCCCAAAAATTAAAAAAATATATGCATATATAAAAAAAATGAATAAAACAAAAAAAGTTATCTGAAAATTTGCATAAACAAGTATCACAGACGACAATGAAATTCACTGAAACTCTGTTTTTAAATGCACCCGCTGGGTGGAGCTGGATACTTATCAAAAGTTTGTGTTTAAGTATTATCTAATTTCACTTAAAATTGAATTTTTACTCCTTATTTCTCTTTCTATAAATTAAGCTTTTTTATTAAAAAAAAACAATGTTCAGAAATTAGCGAATTTTTACAGTGTACTCGTACGTTTTAATAAAGCATTTTCAATGTATTGGTGCGGGCACTTCCATTTGAAAACTTTGGGCACCGCTGCTTTAAAATTTCAATACTTCACACAAATTAAAAAAGCGTTTTTCTCGATAAGTCAATGCTGAAACCACACGCTTTATTTCCTTTTAAATAAATTTCTTTTACTTCCGCAAATTAGAAATTCGCTAGAAATCTATACTATAATAAAACTGTAGATTGTTTTTCTGTTTGAACTCACTATTCTCCGGAACTACTGAATGGATTTTCATGGGGCTTTAACTGGTATCTAGACAGTGACCTCGGACGTAACATAGGCTATATTTTATCAAAACTGGAATGGGGACAAAAAAGATATACCAATATTTGCAAACAAAATTTACTTTGTTCCAAATTCTTTTGAATACAATTTTGCTTTTCAACGGCATCAACATATGCCAGTGTTTATTTTTCGTTATTGATATTTTTTTTTCAACTGAAATAGTAATTAGTGTCGTTCGTACATATTGAAAACATAGATACATACGAGGTTAAACGTTTCTCGCGGAGTTTTGTGTCTTACTAGAGTAGAGTGTTTCTAAGAATCCGTAAGTCAAAAGATAATCGGTAGGTAGAAACTGATTTATTTAAATTTCTTTGTGTTTCGTGTATCGCTATGGGATTTTGTACATACAAATTAATTGGATATTTTGAAAACACTCGCATGAAAAGCATGTTCTGTGAATTAAGTGGATATAGTTCGAAGCATTCCCTTGAGTCAAGAATTGACATTTGGAATTAATTATATATTTACACTTCTAGCGAATTTCTAATTTGCGGAAGTAAAAGAAATTTATTTAAAAGGAAATAAAGCGTATGGTTTCAGTATTGACTTATCGAGAAAAACGCTTTTTTAATTTGTGTGAAGTATTGAAATTTTAAAGCAGCGGTGACCAAAGTTTTCAAATGGAAGTGCCCGCACCAATATATTGAAAACGCCCTATTAAAACGTACGANGTAACCGTTCTACCAATTTGTACCAAACTCGGTATGGTTATTGTACTTGCCACGTGTAAGCAAAACGTTAAATAAANAAAGAAATTTATTTAAAAGGAAATAAAGCGTATGGTTTCAGTATTGACTTATCGAGAAAAACGCTTTTTTAATTTGTGTGAAGTATTGAAATTTTAAAGCAGCGGTGACCAAAGTTTTCAAATGGAAGTGCCCGCACCAATATATTGAAAACGCCCTATTAAAACGTACGAGTACACTGTAAAACTTCGGTAATTTCTGAACATTGTTTTTTTTAAATAAAAAAGAAAGAAAGAGAAATAAGGAGTAAAAATTCAATTTTAAGTGAAATTAGATAATACTTAAACACAAACTTTTGATAAGTATCCAGCTCCACCCAGCGGGTGCATTTAAAAACAGAGTTTCAGTGAATTTCATTGTCGTCTGTGATACTTGTTTATGCAAATTTTCAGATAACTTTTTTTGTTTTATT
>NW_016157636.1:125725-128485 GCF_001687245.7 Rhagoletis zephyria | reverse complement strand
TATTTCGAAATTGAAGGACGCTAATTTACTCAAAATTGATACACCTCGGCTTACCATCTAGCGGAAGGTTTCGGAAGGGTGAAAAAACATATATTTAATACTTGCGCCGGGTATTTAATGTTCGGCTCCGCCCGAACTTAGACTTTATTACTTGTTTTTTATTAACTTCATTTTAGAAAATGCACTTTCACAAATATATGTGCTCCCAAACATAAAAAACAAACGTAAAATTTCTTTGTAAAGGATGGGATATTTATGTGGTTTTACAGATTTCCAAAATCNGAGTAAAAATTCAATTTTAAGTGAAATTAGATAATACTTAAACACAAACTTTTGATAAGTATCCAGCTCCACCCAGCGGGTGCATTTAAAAACAGAGTTTCAGTGAATTTCATTGTCGTCTGTGATACTTGTTTATGCAAATTTTCAGATAACTTTTTTTGTTTTATTAATTTTTTTATATATGCATATATTTTTTTTTAATTTTTGGGATTTTTTTTTGTTTTTATATAATATTTTCTGTAAAGTTAACTGAAGAAAAAGAATCGAAAAAAATATATTCAGTATATACATACAATAAAAAACCGTATGACATTTTTGCACAAGTAGCTGAAGTAAAAAGAAAAACATTAATTCGACTTACNACCATCTAGCGGAAGGTTTCGGAAGGGTGAAAAAACATATATTTAATACTTGCGCCGGGTATTTAATGTTCGGCTCCGCCCGAACTTAGACTTTATTACTTGTTTTTTATTAACTTCATTTTAGAAAATGCACTTTCACAAATATATGTGCTCCCAAACATAAAAAACAAACGTAAAATTTCTTTGTAAAGGATGGGATATTTATGTGGTTTTACAGATTTCCAAAATCCGATGCCATTTAAATTAGAAATTTTAAGTTCAGAATCACATTGCAGATCACATAGCTCCATCTGTAGCTCAGGCTTCTGGTCATGTATCCGGCAAGTCATTGGAGTGTAAAAAATTGCACTCATTTGCTTACTACACTCAAAATCTTTAAATCTTTTTTCGAAACTCTTTTTTAGATAATCAAACTGGCAGATATATTGACATTTTACGCATATCTAAATCATGTACAGTATATTTTGCTTTGCTGCCTTTATGCTTAAGTGCACATTTGAGATACCTGCCCCAAAATGCGCAACAGTGGCATTATTTTATTTATTTATATGGAAACTTCTCCGATAGATGCCTTCAGCATACCTGCACTTTAGAGATACCTGCCTTAAAAATTGTGCAGCTATCATCAATTGTCAAATAAAGTATTACGTATGTAAGTATTACCTGCACTGGCCCTACACTTACCCTAATTTGACAAGCTTTTATTTATTTTTCTCATCTCGAAGAACAACGAAAACGGCTATAATTTTATGTAGCTATTTAGATAATTAGATGTCATTTGCAAAAAATTTCGCTTTCAGTAATTTCTACGTGGTAGGTGCTCCTCCATTATTGGGTTTCATAGGGATTGGGATACCTTATTCATTGAAGTAGCAAAGCTTAAGTGCTTTTTTCGGTAGAGCGCACAAATTTTTCGTGCAAAGAAGGATGGGCAGCTAAGCAAAATATACTGTATAAAAATATCGACCTTTTTAAGGAAACCTTCGATTAAGTCCGCTAAATCAAAAATAGATTTGTTTTACCCTGAAGTGAAATATTAAGGCAATTCATGTGTGTTGTTAAGTCGGCCAAGAACGATAGATTGATTATAAATTTTGAGATTTAATTTCAACTAAAATGTCCAAACTTTTTAATTCAGAGTCTATAAACTCGATTAAAAGTTAAAGTAAAAAGAAAATGCATGCGCAAAACGAAAAACAAAATTCAATAAGTGCTTTCCCTATGAGCGAGAGATATGTACATATCAATGAAATATTCATTTGGAGTCATAAAGNAATTTCAACTAAAATGTCCAAACTTTTTAATTCAGAGTCTATAAACTCGATTAAAAGTTAAAGTAAAAAGAAAATGCATGCGCAAAACGAAAAACAAAATTCAATAAGTACTTTCCCTATGAGCGAGAGATATGTACATATCAATGAAATATACATTTGGAGTCATAAATGAGTCTTTAAGGCGTCCCATTTCGGAGCCTTTACGCTCATAATGAGCTCATTTAAGAGCCCGAAATTAGTGTGTTTTCCTTCCTCCGAAGGTCGACTTATATGAGCTTAAATTCATACATCAAATAAGCCTCCAAATGAGTCATATTGGACTCTCATTGGCTTCATAAACGGCTCATTTTGGACTCTTTTTAAAGCAATTTTTGGCCTCATATATAAATCGTTTCAGAGTTTTTTTGAGGCTCTTAAATGTGTCTTATAGTCCTCATAAATAACTTTATTAACTCTCTTTTATTTTACTTTTATTTAACTCTTATTTTATGTTGTCCTTTGAGCCATATTGGCTTTATTTTTCAACTCTTATTGAACTTCAAATACTATACACATGTATGTATACATACCTCAGTTCATATAAACATTCCAACATACATTTAATAGCAGCAGCTGCAGCTAAATTTTGTATATTTTTTGTTTTCTAAATATTTTCAATTTCTGTATAAACAAGTTTAGAAATAAATTTCGAATCTTTATTGTTTTTATATAGCCACAAAGTGCTGGCTCCTAACTTTGATCATTTATATCTCCTAAAGTATTCATATAAGAGTCACACATTTTTTGTTTTTGAAGCTCATATTTCTTACCCACCTAGGACTCCTTTCAGACTCATATATTCT
>NW_016157636.1:112895-119127 GCF_001687245.7 Rhagoletis zephyria | reverse complement strand
TACAAAATACCTAGGGGTGAAGCTTGACAGCAAACTCACATTCTGGGAACACATCCATGGAGTATGTGAAAAAGCTGCGCAGAGCACGGCGGCTCTAAGCCGGCTGATGGCGAACGTGGGCGGCCCGAAGCCATGCCGCAGGAAGCTTCTGATGACAGCGGTCCAATCGGTGCTCCTGTACGGGGCAGAAATATGGGCTGACGCATTGAAAGTCAAAAAATACCGGATTCAAATGTCTTCGGTACAGCGCAGAGGGGCACTACGCATTGCATGCCATTGCTTCTTAGCTCAACTGTTGTTTGCTGTTGTGTTTCCGCAGCATATTTTCAAAACTGCGAAATGTCATCGGTTATCTCACAAGAGCAAAATATCCATAATAGTTCGCGAACAGAAAACTTACAGAAACTTGCAAGTTAGACGAACAGCTTATAGAAATTTTGTTTACATTCAAAAGTATAAAATTTAAAACGTAAGAAAATAAATTCCGAAGTCTTATCCTGACACAGTTCACTGACTAAACTTACTTCTTACAAGTTTAATTAGTCGCATTTTACTATTTTAACTTCCAAACCATCAAATTCAATTTTGGGATTTGCGTAAATTCCAACCACCTGTTTTTGATCTGCTGTTTTCTTGTTGGCAAAAATTTTTCCTGCAGAAACTAGCAGATTTCCCTCAAATGAAATGTCATTTTGCTCTCTCAATTTCCCTACTTTGCAAGTTTTTTACGTACGCGAACACAAAAAGCTGATAATTTTTATAACTTTCAATAATTAACAGGTACGCGAAAGCAACTAATTGTGAACGGTATTTTTACTTTACGAATTTCATTGTAGAGTACAAAGACTCCAAGTTATACGTTGTACCAAAAATTTAATATACAGTATATTTTGCTTAGCTGCACATCCTTCTTTGCACGAAAAACTTGTGCACGTAACCGAAAAAGGCACTTAAGCGAATTTTCTTTACTACTTCAATGAGGAAGGTATCCGAATCCCTATGAAACCAAATGTTGGCGGAGCACTTACCATGTAGAAATTACTGCAAGCGAAATGTTTACCGAATGTTATCTAATTATCTATATAACTACATAAATTGATAGCCATTTTCGTTGTTCTGCGAGATGAGCAAAATAAATAAAAGGTTGTAAAATTAGGTAATTGTAGGGCCAGTGCAGATAAACGTAATACTTTCATTAATAATTGTTACTAGTCCCACAATTTTTAAGGCAGGTATCGCCAATGTGCAGGTATGTTGAATGCATCTATCGGAGCAGTTTCCTTATAAATGTTAAAAATAATGCTTTTGATGCGTATTTTGGGGTAGGTATCTTGAATGTGCACTTAAGCATAGAGGCAGCAAAGCAAAATATACTGTATACGGCACGCAGCTGTTTTCAACAGCGGATATTTTAAATCTGGTACTTGTTGCCAGAATTCAAGCAATAGCAAAGCTTTATGTTTCATTTCCAGTGCCTTATCTTCTTTTAACTTTTTCGATGCGAAAAGCAGAGAAATCTCGGTTTTAGTTATTTGAACTTTGGGATATCATCCGTGTTGCCGTTTTGATCCAAATGGATCAAAATGATACGTTTTTCATCGAATTTTTAAAAGATACTTTTATTTTTAGCTTAGTATAAATCGTGATAAATTTTAATTCACAAGCCGAGGCTAATATTGTCGTTCCTATTTATTTTTGATTTTGAAGCTGTCGGATGTGGTACTGGGCTAAAGACAGTGTCACACGATTGGTACATTTGTACAAATTTGTATATTTTGGCAGTCACAGAGTGGTGTTCTTTAAAAATTTGTGTTCAGCTCAATAAAAGAATTTGCAAACAACACTACTCTGGAACTGCCAAAATGCACAAATCTGTACAAATGTACCAGTCGTCAGTCATATGCCTTAGTTAGGCCGATCTGTAGCAGCCACAAAATTGAACTATATATCAAACTAAAGTGCAGCTGCAGTTGCAGTTGACCGTGTTTGTCAAATAAGTAAAAAGCGGCAGAAAAGTCGATAGTGAGTAATATAATTTCGGAAAAGATTCGGAAGAGTTATTAGGTATTATTCATAGTTTTGAAATATATTTCACGAAAGCAAAAAATAAAAATAGCTGAGATCCCTTTCTTTTTTAAACACCTAGGATATCACTGACCATTAAAACGGACTCTCAATGACCGCAAACCTCAAAGCTTTACACATTTTTGTATCCAAAATTAGCCGGTATACATATTTAAAATTTTTTATAACCAGTGGATGAATTTTTGTACTGAAAGGATTAACCCTAAAAGTATAATCTACGTCTGCGGCGTATATGGAATGGATTTTTTTTTCTAATTTTAACACAAAATTTACTTTTTATTTTGTTGTTTTAAATAAATGTGGTTATAGTTTTTATTAACAAAGCTATGTTTTATTATTAGTCAAACTCACAACTTAAATATTCTTTAAAAAATAAGGCAGGACTAAGTATATTTTAGCTCACAGGTTATCTTTTAAGTACATAAGCCTCTACGGCGTATGTTAAGGCTTTACGTTACTCCCAAATAGATAAGGCTTCTAGGGTTAAGAAAGCTTTTGTTTGAAAGTGTGATATTAAATACTTTTCACCATAAACGGCGCCAATTTTCAATGATTATTGCGTTTCAGATTAAGACTAATACCAGATATTGTGAAAGGTTGGACTATACCTTATAGATGACGGTTTTCTCCCACTGCACGAAGCTTAGAGTAGAGTAATGTCTTTTAAGAACTTAACAATTATCCTGGGTTATCAGGTGTCTAGCAACACAAGATTAAATGTTGTCTTTCACGAAATTCTTTAAATAAATTTTGAGCTAAGTTCACACCCGTATTTCGAGGTTAGTTTAATTTCACATTTCCTTATTTTATTGGGACATTTTAATTTTTGTATCTCATTTAGTTCCCGAGATATAGACCCATATGTGGACTTGAGAAGAATAAAAAGTACACTTTATGGTTAAATGAAAAGAAGATATTTTACTATTGGTATTAAACGATTGTTTTTATAAAATGTTATTTCAGATATATATATTTTTTTAAATAGATTAACCTGTATTTAAAAAAAAAAATATATTTAAAAAAAAAATTTCTTGAGCTATTGCATTATAGAAGGTGCCATAAGAAAAGTATATAAAAACACCCTAATAAAGACAATTTTCAATAGTATACCAAATTCAGCTTTGAAAAAGATTATCTTTTTCTAAAAATTATTAACTAAAAAAAGTATATGTTCTACATATTAAAAATACATTTATCAAAATGCTTCATTTATTTGCGGTTTCAATCGCATTACATGACTTAAACGATTCTGAGACAGTTTTCTTTTTTCCGGTATCTGCCGTCCTTATAGCTTCCACAACATCAGCTTCAACTCTTTCACCCAGAGATCGCAGTCCTTGCAAATATGCTTCATATATGTGCTCGAATCCGTATTCTCTCAAAAGTGTAGTGTTTTTGCGCCTTTTACTTGGTTCTGAAGAAATTTTATAGGAGGTATACGGTCTTCCTCGCTTCCCAGAAGATGTAGAAACAGTAGAGAAAGCTGCATCGTCTTCAGTCATGGAAACCGGCACTCTCCCCGAATGCTCTCCAACAATCCAATCGCTATTTTCTTTAAAAAATCGATCCTTTTTGCGTTGAGCCTTAATCCAACGCGTATTGCCTTGCCATAATAACTATTTTTTAAATCATTAATTGCAAATTCTGCGTTGATTTCCGAAACCTGGTATTTTTCCCGTTCTCTATATAAAAAAGCAACACCTACAACAGATATGCTATATTGCAGTGCACACTTGAAATGTTCCTTTGTTATGCAGTAGCGGCCCAACTCGTGTCTCTAATGCAGAGCTGGAGTATATGGTCCTGCCTTAGGACATCGCAATGTTACTTGGACCACATTTTTATATGCATTTTGGTTAATTTGAATACTCCTTGAACCTTAGGGATACTCTTTACATGAGGGCATGGAGTACCTAGTCGCGTTTTTGCATTGTAGATTAAGCCACGTACAAACATACACACATATGAGCGGCCGGCAAAAATAGCGGAGAAAACAAAAACAAATTCACTTCGATTTGACTTCAACCCGTCGCTTGAATTCTATGCGCTGACATATTTACGCACGTAGACTCTACGTTGGTACATAAACACACAAACGCGCATTGCCTAGCTTAACTTACCCTGCAAGAACAGTGACTATCATTTGACAAATCATTTGAGTGGCAAGACTGATAGAGATGTCTGTCACTGGCTACCTACAAGTTTCTATCAAATTCTAAAGAGCAGCGTGAAAAATCTGATGTAAACATTTGTGTACATGTGATCTTCCGTCTTTCTCCAACTTATGGCCTTATTTAATGGTATCTTTTTAACCAACGCAAAATTTGCAAATGTGTTAGTAAGTTAAATGAGAATGTGTTAGTTTGCCCTTTAGAATTTGATAGAAACTTGTAGGTAGCCAGTGACAGAAATCTCTATCAGTCTTGCCACTCAAATGATTTGTCAAACGATAATCACTGTTCTTGCAGGGTACGTATGGTTGCATTGTGGCGCCGCACTATGGGCAATATGAGGCATTGGCTGATACAAAATCTGTAACTTTTTTTTTTAAGCTCCGATCATGAATGCGTTTAGATAGTATAAACCATGTTAATTTAAACCATGCATTTTAATTTTTGTATCTCATTTGGTTCCCGAGATATAGACTTGGAAAACATATAAAGTATATTTTCTGATTAAATGGAAAGAAGATATTTTTCTATTGGTGTTAAGCGATTGTTTTTATAAAATACTAGCCTTTACCCACGGGTTTCACCCTACGCCAGAAGGAATTAAATGGATCATGTTACTTGTGGTTACGAAGTTATGGTTGATAAAAAATTCCACGCCTATGTTAAGTGCTACGCTCCCTTTTACAAACTCATTTATATATACCTTACTATAAGCACCTACCATAGATATGTCTGCATACCAAATGTCATGTTTATGTGACTTATGGTTCCGAAGTTACAGCTGGTAAATATTCCACGCTTTTGGGATTTGCCACGCCCCCTATCCCAGTCTCATTTATATATATACCTTACTATAAGCACCTACAATAGATATGCCTGCATACCAAATTTCAAGTTCATCTGATTTACGGTTCTGAAGTTAGAGCTGATTAAATAATTCACGCTATAGGAGGTGCCACGCCCCCTTTTCCAATACCGCCCAATTTTTCCCATGAGTATGGAACTAATTTAATTTATTTCGACACCAAGTTCCAATGTTCTAACACAAATATTTCAAGAGATATACAACATGAAAATTTTAGTTAGTATAGGAGGTGCCACACCCTCTTTTCCAGTACTGCCTATTTTTCTCTATGGCTATAATCTTCCCGGGGTAAAAATAAATAATTTTGCAAAGTTTCGTGCGATTCCGTGTCGCGGTTCAGAAGTTATAAGGTAATAAACAAACAGAAATTCACATTTATGTACATATATAGAATATTTCAGATATATCTTCTTCTTCTTTATTGGCGCTGTAACCGCCTAAGCGATTTTTGCCGAGTCCAAAACAGCACGCCAGTCATTTCTCTTCTGTGCTAACTGACGCCAATTGGAAATGCCAAGTGAGGCAAGTCCTTCTCCACCTGGTCTTTCCAACGCAGATGAGGCCTTCCTCTTCCTCTGTTACCAGCATCGCGGCCCGCGTTGAATATTTTCAGAGCAGGAGCGTTTCTGTCCATTTGAACGACATGGCTAAGCCAGCGGAGCCGCTGAATTTTAATTCGCTGCACTATGTCTATATCGTTGTAAAGCTCATACAGCTCATCGTTAAATCGTCTGCGTTATTCCCCATCACCAACTCGTAAAGGTCCGTAAACATTTCGCAGAATCTTTCTCTCGAAAACTCCAAGAGCCGCCTCATCAGATGCTTTCATTGTCCATGCTTCCGCGCCATACACCAGCATAGAGTGGGATGTTTGTACGACGAGAGAGGACTTTACTTCTCAGTTGCCTACTCANCCTCATCAGATGCTTTCATTGTTCATCAGATGCTTTCATTGTCCATGCTTCCGCGCCATACACCAGCATAGAGTGGGATGTTTGTACGACGAGAGAGGACTTTACTTCTCAGTTGCCTACTCACCCCAAAGTAGCACTCGTTGGCAAGAGTGATTCTCCGTTGGATTTCAAGGCTGACATTATTATTGGTGTTAATG
>NW_016157636.1:108307-112659 GCF_001687245.7 Rhagoletis zephyria | reverse complement strand
TCCGCGCCATACACCAGCACAGGCATGATGAGTGACTTATAGAGTGTGATCTTTGTACGACGAGAGAGGACTTTACTTCTCAATTGCCTACTCAGCCCAAAGTAGCACTTGTTGGCAAGAGTGATTCTCCGTTGGATTTCAAGGCTGACATTATTATTGGTGTTAAACGAAGTCCCCAAATAAACGAAGTCGTCTACTTTTTCAAACTTGTAACTGTCAACAGTGACGTGGGTGCCAAGACGCGTATGCTCTGACTGTTTGTGTGCTGACAGGAGATACTTCGTTTTGTCCTCGTTCACCAGGCGTATGCCGACGACATCGATATTATCGGTAAAAACAAGGGCTACGTTTGTTCTGCCTTCTGGGGATTGGATAGAGAAGCAAAGCGAATAGGTCTGGTGGTGAACGAGGACAAAACGAAGTATCTCCTGTCATCACGACTTCGTTTAACACCAATAATAATGTCAGCCTTGAAATCCAACGGAGAATCACTCTTGCCAACGAGTGCTACTTTGGGGTGAGTAGGCAACTGAGAAGTAAAGTCCTCTCTCGTCGTACAAACATCCCACTCTATGCTGGTGTATGGCGCGGAAGCATGGACAATGAAAGCATCTGATGAGGCGGCTCTTGGAGTTTTCGAGAGAAAGATTCTGCGAAATGTTTACGGACCTTTACGAGTTGGTGATGGGGAATAACGCAGACGATTTAACGATGAGCTGTATGAGCTTTACAACGATATAGACATAGTGCAGCGAATTAAAATTCAGCGGCTCCGCTGGCTTAGCCATGTCGTTCAAATGGACAGAAACGCTCCTGCTCTGAAAATATTCAACGCGGGCCGCGATGCTGGTAACAGAGGAAGAGGAAGGCCTCATCTGCGTTGGAAAGACCAGGTGGAGAAGGACTTGCCTTCACTTGGCATTTCCAATTGGCGTCAGTTAGCACAGAAGAGAAATGACTGGCGTGCTGTTTTGGACTCGGCAAAAATCGCTTAGGCGGTTACAGCGCCAATAAAAAGAAGAAGAAGATATATCTGAAATATTCTATATATGTACATAAATGTGAATTTCTGTTTGTTTATTACCTTATAACTTCTGAACCGCGACACGGAATCGCACGAAACTTTGCAAAATTATTTATTTTTACCCCGGGAAGATTATAGCCATAGAGAAAAATAGGCAGTACTGGAAAAGAGGGTGTGGCACCTCCTATACTAACTAAAATTTTCATGTTGTATATCTCTTGAAATATTTGTGTTAGAACATTGGAACTTGGTGTCGAAATAAATTAAATTAGTTCCATACTCATGGGAAAAATTGGGCGGTATTGGAAAAGGGGGCGTGGCACCTCCTATAGCGTGAATTATTTAATCAGCTCTAACTTCAGAACCGTAAATCAGATGAACTTGAAATTTGGTATGCAGGCATATCTATTGTAGGTGCTTATAGTAAGGTATATATATAAATGAGACTGGGATAGGGGGCGTGGCAAATCCCAAAAGCGTGGAATATTTACCAGCTGTAACTTCGGAACCATAAGTCACATAAACATGACATTTGGTATGCAGACATATCTATGGTAGGTGCTTATAGTAAGGTATATATAAATGAGTTTGTAAAAGGGAGCGTAGCACTTAACATAGGCGTGGAATTTTTTATCAACCATAACTTCGTAACCACAAGTAACATGATCCATTTAATTCCTTCTGGCGTAGGGTGAAACCCGTGGGTAAAGGCTAGTATTTTATAAAAACAATCGCTTAACACCAATAGAAAAATATCTTCTTTCCATTTAATCAGAAAATATACTTTATATGTTTTCCAAGTCTATATCTCGGGAACCAAATGAGATACAAAAATTAAAATGCATGGTTTAAATTAACATGGTTTATACTATTTAAACGCATTCATGATCGGAGCTTAAAAAAAAAGTTACAGATTTTGTATCAGCCAATGCCTCATATTGCCCATAGTGCGGCGCCACAATGCAACCATACGTACCCTGCAAGAACAGTGATTATCGTTTGACAAATCATTTGAGTGGCAAGACTGATAGAGATTTCTGTCACTGGCTACCTACAAGTTTCTATCAAATTCTAAAGGGCAAACCAACACATTCTCATTTAACTTACTAACACATTTGCAAATTTTGCGTTGGTTAAAAAGAGTACCATTAAATAAGGCCATAATTGGAGAAAGACGGAAGATCACATGTACACAAATGTTTACATCAGATTTTTCACGCTGCTCTTTAGAATTTGATAGAAACTTGTAGGTAGCCAGTGACAGACATCTCTATCAGTCTTGCCACTCAAATGATTTGTCAAATGATAGTCACTGTTCTTGCAGGGTAAGTTAAGCTAGGCAATGCGCGTTTGTGTGTTTATGTACCAACGTAGAGTCTACGTGCGTAAATATGTCAGCGCATAGAATTCAAGCGACGGGTTGAAGTCAAATCGAAGTGATATTTGTTTTTGTTTTCTCCGCTATTTTTGCCGGCCGCTCATATGTGTGTATGTTTGTACGTGGCTTAATCTACAATGCAAAAACGCGACTAGGTACTCCATGCCCTCATGTAAAGAGATTATTCAGGGATAAATTAACCAAAATGCATATAAAAATGTGGTCCAAGTAACATTGCGATGTCCTAAGGCAGGACCATATACTCCAGCTCTGCATTAGAGACACGAGTTGGGCCGCTACTGCATAACAAAGGAACATTTCAAGTGTGCACTGCAATATAGCATATCTGTTGTAGGTGTTGCTTTTTTATATAGAGAACGGGAAAAATACCAGGTTTCGGAAATCAACGCAGAATTTGCAATTAATGATTTAAAAAATAGTTATTATGGCAAGGCAATACGCGTTGGATTAAGGCTCAACGCAAAAAGGATCGATTTTTTAAAGAAAATAGCGATTGGATTGTTGGAGAGCATTCGGTGGAGAGTGCCGGTTTCCATGACTGAAGACGATGCAGCTTTCTCTACTGTTTCTACATCTTCTGGGAAGCGAGGAAGACCGTATACCTCCTATAAAATTTCTTCAGAACCAAGTAAAAGGCGCAAAAACACTACACTTTTGAGAGAATACGGATTCGAGCACATATATGAAGCATATTTGCAAGGACTGCGATCTCTGGGTGAAAGAGTTGAAGCTGATGTTGTGGAAGCTATAAGGACGGCAGATACCGGAAAAAAGAAAACTGTCTCAGAATCGTTTAAGTCATGTAATGCGATTGAAACCGCAAATAAATGAAGCATTTTGATAAATGTATTTTTAATATGTAGAACATATACTTTTTTTAGTTAATAATTTTTAGAAAAAGATAATCTTTTTCAAAGCTCGAATTTGGTATACTATTGAAAATTGTCTTTATTAGGGTGTTTTTATATACTTTTCTTATGGCACCTTCTATAATGCAATAGCTCAAGAAATTTTTTTTTTAAATATATTTTTTTTTTTAAATACAGGTTAATCTATTTAAAAAAATATATATATCTGAAATAACATTTTATAAAAACAATCGTTTAATACCAATAGTAAAATATCTTCTTTTCATTTAACCATAAAGTGTACTTTTTATTCTTCTCAAGTCCACATATGGGTCTATATCTCGGGAACTAAATCAGATACAAAAATTAAAATGTCCCAATAAAATAAGGAAATGTGAAATTAAACTAACCTCGAAATACGGGTGTGTACTTAGCTCAAAATTTATTTAAAGAATTTCGTGAAAGACAACATTTAATCTTGTGTTGCTAGACACCTGATAACCCAGGATAATTGTTAAGTTCTTAAAAGACATTACTCTACTCTAAGCTTCGTGCAGTGGGAGAAAACCGTCATCTATAAGGTATAGTCCAACCTTTCACAATATCTGGTATTAGTCTTAATCTGAAACGCAATAATCATTGAAAATTGGCGCCGTTTATGGTGAAAAGTATTTAATATCACACTTTCAAACAAAAGCTTTCTTAACCCTAGAAGCCTTATCTATTTGGGAGTAACGTAAAGCCTTAACATACGCCGTAGAGGCTTATGTACTTAAAAGATAACCTGTGAGCTAAAATATACTTAGTCCTGCCTTATTTTTTAAAGAATATTTAAGTTGTGAGTTTGACTAATAATAAAACATAGCTTTGTTAATAAAAACTATAACCACATTTATTTAAAACAACAAAATAAAAAGTAAATTTTGTGTTAAAATTAGAAAAAAAAATCCATTCCATATACGCCGCAGACGTAGATTATACTTTTAGGGTTAATCCTTTCAGTACAAAAATTCATCCACTGGTTATAAAAAATTTTAAATATGTATACCGGCTAATTTTGGATACAAAAATGTGTAAAGCT
>NW_016157636.1:108070-108282 GCF_001687245.7 Rhagoletis zephyria | reverse complement strand
AGCAATTGTACGCTCTTGTAAAATATTGTGCCTGAGCAGTTCAGTTCTGAGGCTTTTATTATCTTCCCCAACATCAGATTAAAGAAATCACACGAAAGGAAGTCCCCTTGTCTGAAAGCTTGTTTGGTATCAAATGGCTCGGAGAGGTCCTTCCCTATTCTGAAGGAGCTGGTGGTATTGCTCAACGTCATTTTACACAGCCGTATTAGTTT
>NW_016157636.1:93283-108045 GCF_001687245.7 Rhagoletis zephyria | reverse complement strand
AGGCAGCAAAGCAAAATATACTGTATACGGCACGCAGCTGTTTTCAACAGCGGATATTTTAAATCTGGTACTTGTTGCCAGAATTCAAGCAATAGCAAAGCTTTATGTTTCATTTCCAGTGCCTTATCTTCTTTTAACTTTTTCGATGCGAAAAGCAGAGAAATCTCGGTTTTAGTTATTTGAACTTTGGGATATCATCCGTGTTGCCGTTTTGATCCAAATGGATCAAAATGATACGTTTTTCATCGAATTTTTAAAAGATACTTTTATTTTTAGCTTAGTATAAATCGTGATAAATTTTAATTCACAAGCCGAGGCTAATATTGTCGTTCCTATTTATTTTTGATTTTGAAGCTGTCGGATGTGGTACTGGGCTAAAGACAGTGTCACACGATTGGTACATTTGTACAAATTTGTATATTTTGGCAGTCACAGAGTGGTGTTCTTTAAAAATTTGTGTTCAGCTCAATAAAAGAATTTGCAAACAACACTACTCTGGAACTGCCAAAATGCACAAATCTGTACAAATGTACCAGTCGTCAGTCATATGCCTTAGTTAGGCCGATCTGTAGCAGCCACAAAATTGAACTATATATCAAACTAAAGTGCAGCTGCAGTTGCAGTTGACCGTGTTTGTCAAATAAGTAAAAAGCGGCAGAAAAGTCGATAGTGAGTAATATAATTTCGGAAAAGATTCGGAAGAGTTATTAGGTATTATTCATAGTTTTGAAATATATTTCACGAAAGCAAAAAATAAAAATAGCTGAGATCCCTTTCTTTTTTAAACACCTAGGATATCACTGACCATTAAAACGGACTCTCAATGACCGCAAACCTCAAAGCTTTACACATTTTTGTATCCAAAATTAGCCGGTATACATATTTAAAATTTTTTATAACCAGTGGATGAATTTTTGTACTGAAAGGATTAACCCTAAAAGTATAATCTACGTCTGCGGCGTATATGGAATGGATTTTTTTTTCTAATTTTAACACAAAATTTACTTTTTATTTTGTTGTTTTAAATAAATGTGGTTATAGTTTTTATTAACAAAGCTATGTTTTATTATTAGTCAAACTCACAACTTAAATATTCTTTAAAAAATAAGGCAGGACTAAGTATATTTTAGCTCACAGGTTATCTTTTAAGTACATAAGCCTCTACGGCGTATGTTAAGGCTTTACGTTACTCCCAAATAGATAAGGCTTCTAGGGTTAAGAAAGCTTTTGTTTGAAAGTGTGATATTAAATACTTTTCACCATAAACGGCGCCAATTTTCAATGATTATTGCGTTTCAGATTAAGACTAATACCAGATATTGTGAAAGGTTGGACTATACCTTATAGATGACGGTTTTCTCCCACTGCACGAAGCTTAGAGTAGAGTAATGTCTTTTAAGAACTTAACAATTATCCTGGGTTATCAGGTGTCTAGCAACACAAGATTAAATGTTGTCTTTCACGAAATTCTTTAAATAAATTTTGAGCTAAGTCACACCCGTATTTCGAGGTTAGTTTAATTTCACATTTCCTTATTTTATTGGGACATTTTAATTTTTGTATCTGATTTAGTTCCCGAGATATAGACCCATATGTGGACTTGAGAAGAATAAAAAGTACACTTTATGGTTAAATGAAAAGAAGATATTTTACTATTGGTATTAAACGATTGTTTTTATAAAATGTTATTTCAGATATATATATTTTTTTAAATAGATTAACCTGTATTTAAAAAAAAAATATATTTAAAAAAAAAATTTCTTGAGCTATTGCATTATAGAAGGTGCCATAAGAAAAGTATATAAAAACACCCTAATAAAGACAATTTTCAATAGTATACCAAATTGAGCTTTGAAAAAGATTATCTTTTTCTAAAAATTATTAACTAAAAAAAGTATATGTTCTACATATTAAAAATACATTTATCAAAATGCTTCATTTATTTGCGGTTTCAATCGCATTACATGACTTAAACGATTCTGAGACAGTTTTCTTTTTTCCGGTATCTGCCGTCCTTATAGCTTCCACAACATCAGCTTCAACTCTTTCACCCAGAGATCGCAGTCCTTGCAAATATGCTTCATATATGTGCTCGAATCCGTATTCTCTCAAAAGTGTAGTGTTTTTGCGCCTTTTACTTGGTTCTGAAGAAATTTTATAGGAGGTATACGGTCTTCCTCGCTTCCCAGAAGATGTAGAAACAGTAGAGAAAGCTGCATCGTCTTCAGTCATGGAAACCGGCACTCTCCACCGAATGCTCTCCAACAATCCAATCGCTATTTTCTTTAAAAAATCGATCCTTTTTGCGTTGAGCCTTAATCCAACGCGTATTGCCTTGCCATAATAACTATTTTTTAAATCATTAATTGCAAATTCTGCGTTGATTTCCGAAACCTGGTATTTTTCCCGTTCTCTATATAAAAAAGCAACACCTACAACAGATATGCTATATTGCAGTGCACACTTGAAATGTTCCTTTGTTATGCAGTAGCGGCCCAACTCGTGTCTCTAATGCAGAGCTGGAGTATATGGTCCTGCCTTAGGACATCGCAATGTTACTTGGACCACATTTTTATATGCATTTTGGTTAATTTTGAAACCTGAACCTAATCCTTTACATGAGGGCATGGAGTACCTAGTCGCGTTTTTGCATTGTAGATTAAGCCACGTACAAACATACACACATATGAGCGGCCGGCAAAAATAGCGGAGAAAACAAAAACAAATCACTTCGATTTGACTTCAACCCGTCGCTTGAATTCTATGCGCTGACATATTTACGCACGTAGACTCTACGTTGGTACATAAACACACAAACGCGCATTGCCTAGCTTAACTTACCCTGCAAGAACAGTGACTATCATTTGACAAATCATTTGAGTGGCAAGACTGATAGAGATGTCTGTCACTGGCTACCTACAAGTTTCTATCAAATTCTAAAGAGCAGCGTGAAAAATCTGATGTAAACATTTGTGTACATGTGATCTTCCGTCTTTCTCCAACATTATGGCCTTATTTAATGGTATCTTTTTAACCAACGCAAAATTTGCAAATGTGTTAGTAAGTTAAATGAGAATGTGTTGGTTTGCCCTTTAGAATTTGATAGAAACTTGTAGGTAGCCAGTGACAGAAATCTCTATCAGTCTTGCCACTCAAATGATTTGTCAAACGATAATCACTGTTCTTGCAGGGTACGTATGGTTGCATTGTGGCGCCGCACTATGGGCAATATGAGGCATTGGCTGATACAAAATCTGTAACTTTTTTTTTAAGCTCCGATCATGAATGCGTTTAAATAGTATAAACCATGTTAATTTAAACCATGCATTTTAATTTTTGTATCTCATTTGGTTCCCGAGATATAGACTTGGAAAACATATAAAGTATATTTTCTGATTAAATGGAAAGAAGATATTTTTCTATTGGTGTTAAGCGATTGTTTTTATAAAATACTAGCCTTTACCCACGGGTTTCACCCTACGCCAGAAGGAATTAAATGGATCATGTTACTTGTGGTTACGAAGTTATGGTTGATAAAAAATTCCACGCCTATGTTAAGTGCTACGCTCCCTTTTACAAACTCATTTATATATACCTTACTATAAGCACCTACCATAGATATGTCTGCATACCAAATGTCATGTTTATGTGACTTATGGTTCCGAAGTTACAGCTGGTAAATATTCCACGCTTTTGGGATTTGCCACGCCCCCTATCCCAGTCTCATTTATATATATACCTTACTATAAGCACCTACAATAGATATGCCTGCATACCAAATTTCAAGTTCATCTGATTTACGGTTCTGAAGTTAGAGCTGATTAAATAATTCACGCTATAGGAGGTGCCACGCCCCCTTTTCCAATACCGCCCAATTTTTCCCATGAGTATGGAACTAATTTAATTTATTTCGACACCAAGTTCCAATGTTCTAACACAAATATTTCAAGAGATATACAACATGAAAATTTTAGTTAGTATAGGAGGTGCCACACCCTCTTTTCCAGTACTGCCTATTTTTCTCTATGGCTATAATCTTCCCGGGGTAAAAATAAATAATTTTGCAAAGTTTCGTGCGATTCCGTGTCGCGGTTCAGAAGTTATAAGGTAATAAACAAACAGAAATTCACATTTATGTACATATATAGAATATTTCAGATATACTTCTTCTTCTTCTTTATTGGCGCTGTAACCGCCTAAGCGATTTTTGCCGAGTCCAAAACAGCACGCCAGTCATTTCTCTTCTGTGCTAACTGACGCCAATTGGAAATGCCAAGTGAGGCAAGTCCTTCTCCACCTGGTCTTTCCAACGCAGATGAGGCCTTCCTCTTCCTCTGTTACCAGCATCGCGGCCCGCGTTGAATATTTTCAGAGCAGGAGCGTTTCTGTCCATTTGAACGACATGGCTAAGCCAGCGGAGCCGCTGAATTTTAATTCGCTGCACTATGTCTATATCGTTGTAAAGCTCATACAGCTCATCGTTAAATCGTCTGCGTTATTCCCCATCACCAACTCGTAAAGGTCCGTAAACATTTCGCAGAATCTTTCTCTCGAAAACTCCAAGAGCCGCCTCATCAGATGCTTTCATTGTCCATGCTTCCGCGCCATACACCAGCATAGAGTGGGATGTTTGTACGACGAGAGAGGACTTTACTTCTCAGTTGCCTACTCAGCCCAAAGTAGCACTCGTTGGCAAGAGTGATTCTCCGTTGGATTTCAAGGCTGACATTATTATTGGTGTTAAACGAAGTCGTGATGACAGGAGATACTTCGTTTTGTCCTCGTTCACCACCAGACCTATTCGCTTTGCTTCTCTATCCAATCCCCAGAAGGCAGAACAAACGTAGCCCTTGTTTTTACCGATAATATCGATGTCGTCGGCATACGCCAGCAATTGTACGCTCTTGTAAAATATTGTGCCTGAGCAGTTCAGTTCTGAGGCTCTTATTATCTTCCCCAACATCAGATTAAAGAAATCACACGAAAGGAAGTCCCCTTGTCTGAAAGCTTGTTTGGTATCAAATGGCTCGGAGAGGTCCTTCCCTATTCTGAAGGAGCTGGTGGTATTGCTCAACGTCATTTTACAAGCCGTATTAGTTTCGCGGGGATACCAAATTCAGACATCGCGGCATAAAGGCAACCTTGTCGTCAAGCGGCTTTGAAATCGACAAATAGATGGTGTGTGTCGATCCTATTCTCGCGGATCTTTTCCAAGATTTGGCGTATCTATGATCTATGGTGGATTTTCCAGGCCTAAAGCCACACTGATAAGGTCCAATCAGCTCGTTGACGGTGGGCTTCAGTCTTTCGTCACAATACACTCGATAAGACCTTATAACCTATGCTTAGAAGGCTGATTCCGCGGTAGTTGGCGCGTATGGCGGGGTCGCCTTTCTTGTGGATTGGGCAGAGCACACTTAAATTCCAGTCGTCGGGCATGCGTTCATCTGACCATATTCTGCATACGAGATGATGCATGCACCTCATCAGCTCCTCGCCACCGTACTTGAATAGCTCGGCTGAGCAGGCTGTCAGCTCCAGCAGCTTTGTTGTTTTTCAGCCGCGTAATCGCTATTCGTACCTCGTCATTGTCAGGCGGTGGGACAGCTACTCCATCATTATCGACTGGGGCCTCGGGTTCGTTTTCTTCACTACTTTCAGCGCTGCTGCCATTCAGTAGGTTGTAAAAGTGTTCCCTCCACAACTTAAGTATATTCCGGACATCGGGGAACTAGGTCGCCATTGTTGTTCTTACAGGAGGTCGCCCCGGTCTTGAAACCTTCCGTAAGTCGCCTAACCCTCCGGTAGAATTTTCGGGCGTTCTTGCTGTCGGCCAGAATCTCAAGCTCTTCGCACTCACGTATTTCGGCTTCTCTCTTCTTATTACGGCAAATACGTCTCGCTTCCTTCTTCAGTTCCCTATAACGGTCCCACATGGCTCGCGTTGCGCCCGATCGCAGCGTGGCCCTGTAGGCGGCATCTTTTTTCTCTGCGGCTTTTTGACATTCCTCAGCGTACCAGTTGTTTTTTCGGGCTCGCTGAAATCCAACTACTTCTTCGGCGGCGGTACTTAATGATCGGGAAATGTGGTTCCACAGATCGCGTATGTCGGATTGTTGAAGAGTGCTCTCAGAGAGCTGGTGGGTGAGTCGAGTGGCGAATAAATTGGCCGTCTGTTGTGATTGGAGCTTTTTGACGTTAAGCTTTCCTTGCATTGTTGGGCGCACATTTTTTGCTGCACAGAGGCGGGTGCGTATCTTGGCTACAACAAGATAGTGGTCCGAGTCGATGTTTGGCCCTCGGAGTGTACGTACGTAAAAAAAGCTTGAAGCATTCCTACCGTCTATCACAACATGATCGATTTGGTTTCTCGTTTTTCGATCTGGAGACAGCCATGTAGCTTGGTGGATGTTCTTATGCTGGAACCTAGTACTACATATTACTATATTTCGGGCCCCGGCGAAGTCGATCAGCCTCAGTCCGTTATCGGACGTTTCGTCGTGGAGGCTGAATTTTCCGACAGTGGCGCCAAAGATCCCTTCCTTGCCCACCTTGGCATTAAAATCGCCAAGCACGATTTTGACATCGTGTCGGGGGCAGCGCTCATATGTACGTTCCAAGCGCTCATAGAAGAGATCCTTGAACGCCTCATCCTTCTCTTCCGTCCGGACATGGGCGCAGATGAGCGAGATGTTGAAGAACCTAGCTTTGATGCGGATTGTGGCTAGACGTTCGTCCACCGGGGTGAACGCCAGTACTCGTCGACGGAGTCTCTCTCCTACCACGAATCCAACACCGAATTTGCGCTCCTTTACGTGGCAACTGTAGTAGACGTCGCAAGGCTTCACGCTTACTTTTCCTTGCCCCGTCCATCGCATTTCTTGGATGGCGTTGATGTCAGCCTTTGTCTTCCCGAGGACATCAACCAGCCGGGCAGAGGCACCTTCCCCATTAAGGGTCCGGATATTCCAGGTGCATACCCTTAAATCATAGTCCTTTATACGTTTGCCGTGGTCGTCATCAGAAAAAGGGGGTCTCATCCGAGGCTGTTTTTTTCTTTTCATTGGGCGGGGTTTTAACGTGGCGGGACCCAAACCCAGCGCACGCGAAGTTTTACGCCTTCTCACTTTAGCTCGCTCCCAAACGGGTGCTTGGTTGCTACCCAGAGGATACTTGGATATAAATATCCGGACGTTGTGAGCTGCGATTTGAACCGTATGCACAAGAATCGCTTCTGGCCACTCTCAGGTGAATGGCAGTCAAAAGTTTTCCACTTCTGCGCACGTGACCATCCTCCATAAGGTGCCATAAGAAAAGTATATAAAAACACCCTAATAAAGAAATTTTTCAATAGTATACCAAATTGAGCTTTGAAAAAAGCTTATCGTTTTCTAAAAATTATTTACTAAAAATAGTATATGTTTTACATATTAAAAATACATTTATCAAAATGCTTCATTTATTTGCGGTTTCTATCGCATTACATGACTTAAACGATTCTAAAATTCTGAACACATTGAAAAGGACGATCTAAACGCTTTGTCGATGACGACATGATTTTTTTGAACGCGGCAGCGCCATCATGAATTAGTATGAGTTTGACATAAAAGAAGAGGAAGAACCTTATCTGTCGCTGGAAAAATAGAAATAGATCTAACCTGGCCACAACCACAGTCGTCGCCTATCCCGGTCGTCGCCAAAATAATTATCTAAATAAGACTACGTGTTAAAATAATTTGACAGCTGTGGTCCGTAGCTGTGTCACTGTGTTCGGGCTATAAGACAGTTTTCTTTTTTTCGGTATCTGCCGTCCTTATAGCTTCCACAATATCAGCTTCAACTCTTTCACCCATAGATCGCAGTCCTAGCAAATATGCTTCATATATGTGCTCGAATCCGTATTCTCTCAAAAGTGTAGTGTGTTTGCGCCTTTTACTTGGTTCTGAAAAAATTTCATAGGAGGTATACGGTCTTCCTCGCTTTCCAGAAGATGTAGAAGCCGTAGAGAAAGCTGCATCGTCTTCAGTCATGGAAACCGGCAAACTCACCGAATGCTCTCCAACAAGCCAATCGCTATTTTTTTTTGAAGAAGTCAATCCTTTTTGCGTTGAGCCTTAATCCAACGCGTATTGCCTTGCCATAACAACTTTTTTTTAATCATTAATTGCAATTTCTGCGTTGATTTCCGAAACCTGATATTTTTCCCTTAAAAATTTGGATAAGGCTGACTCATTTCTTCCGTTCTCTATATGAAAAAGCAATAGTGGACGTTTTGGAAAATTTAAAGAACTCATTGCTTCAAATTTATTGGTTCTCGAAAACAAGCTCCTTTATTCTGAATATGTCGCTCCGAACTTTTGGGGCAACTGCCCGTATCAGCATGCAGATGTTTCTTAACCATTGTGAATTGCAGCTACCAATACTATTTTTCCACAGTTTCAGTACCTAACCGGTAATCGGACATATTTTTTAATTTTCGAAAACGAGCGCCCCTATTCTAGATGTATTCCTTACCCATTGTGGGTGCTGGAACTGGGGAAAATTAGTATTGGTACCTGCAATTCACACCGAACTTTTGGGTAATACGCAGTAAACTGCCCGTATCAGCATGCAGATGTTTCTTAACCATTGTGAATTGCAGCTACCAATACTATTTTTCCACAGTTTCAGTACCTAACCGGTAATCGGACATATTTTTTAATTTTCGAAAACGAGCGCCCCTATTCTAGATGTATTCCTTACCCATTGTGGGTGCTGGAACTGGGGAAAATTAGTATTGGTACCTGCAATTCACAATGGTTAAGAAACATATGCATGCTGATACGGGCAGTTTACTGCGTATTACCCAAAAGTTCGGTGTGAATTGCAGGTATCAATACTAATTTTGCGCAGTTGGAGGACCTAGAAGGTAATCGTACATACTTATATTGTGCGATCAAGTATATCCTTAAAAGTAGGCAGCTAACTTTTTTATCTTTATTTACTCCCATTTGATTGTAAAATATTGGAAATCTAATAAACATCGTATTTCTTGGTAATTCCGTATGCATGGTGTAAGGTAATTTTTTCTAAAAATTATTGGAATTTCATAAATGAAACATCAGGTAAAAGGTGCGATTGTCTAGTTTTCGAATATATAATTTTTTTGTTAGGTTTGAAGATTTATTATTTATAGGGTTAAAAGCACAGTGATACTAGTAGCGGCTGAAATCCCGTATTCTCATGTAGTGTCACTTAAAACATCATAACTTCAAACGGCGCAAACTTGCGCAAATTTTTTTCCGTGTAGTAGGTGGATTTTTCGGGGTTTTAATGAATTCAAATTCAAAACATAACCAAGCGGAGAAAACCTTCGAATCCTTCATCGAAATTAAAAAAACTAAACAAAATTTGTGTTTTATTACAGAAGCTATTGCTTCAACCTGTTATTTCAAAATAAATATTTATAGCTAATTTTAAATCTGAATATGACATTTAACTCAAGTCCGTATTTCTTAATAGGCCCTTGCTAGAAAAAAATTCCTAAACTGCGGATCTGAAAATTACTGCATAGCGAGCAAAAATTTCAACAATTTCAATATGTCAACTTCGTAAGCAATTTTCACTTTATTTCATTAAATAAACACACAAAAACTCATTAGAGCACGTTCTATTCCCTAAAGAATGATACCAAACACTTATGTTGTGTACAACTTTTCAAAAATGCATTTGTACTGCCTTTGTACTAGCTCGATCCATAGTGCGCCGTCGGCAAAGCGACAATAAAAGCGAAGAAAACAAAAACAAAATCACTTCAATTTGACTTCGAGACTAGAGATGTACGCGGGATAGCGGGACCCACGGTACTGATCTATAATTGGCCGGGATAGGCGATATCAGGAAGATATGTAAAAATATGGCGGGCGGGACGGGACCAAAATCCTTTTCCGACACTCCCGATAAAACCGCAACCTCCGCAAATTCACAAAATCTTCCTTGAAAATGATGTTTGCAATATGCACTATTAATTGACTTTTATTACGCCAATTCTTAAAAGTGGTAATAAAAATTGTATTGAGAATTATAGGCCGATTTCTAAGCTTACCACTGTCTCAAAACTGTTTGAGTCCATAGTTAAAGATAAAATTTACTTTGCTGTAAGGCATTTATTATGTCCCAACCAACATGGGTTCGTGCCGGGCAGATCTACGTTAACCAATTTAGCTGCTTTCACAGAGGACTGTTTGGAAACCTTTCAAAAGGGATTCCAAATTGACGCTATATATACCGATTTCTCTAAGGCTTTTGACAGGGTGCCTCATCGAATATTGATAGCTAAACTTGAAGGCCTGGGCTTTCATTCAGCTTCTGAAGTGGATCACATCCTATCTGTATAATAGACGCTGTGTTGTTCGTTTTGATAATGTATCGTCTTATTCTTTTGTCTCCTCCTGTGGTGTTCCCCAGGGTAGTGTCTTAGGTCCGTTATTATTTGTTATCTTTATTAATGATATATCTTCCTGTTTCTCAAAGTGTAAGTTTCTTCTATATGCGGATGACCTGAAGATATACTATGAAATTAAAAATAGAGAAGACTCATTGATTCTCCAGGGTGAGCTTGATAATTTGTACTGTTGGTGTGCGCGTAATCGTTTGTCCCTCAATATTGGTAAATGTCATTATACCTCTTTTGCAAAAGTGATTAGTATTGTTCCAACCTCTTACTGTATTTCGAATATCCCGCTAAAATCAATTACTGATTTTAAAGACTTGGGTGTTTATTTTGACTCCAAGCTCACCTTCACCACCCACATAAACTTTATTGTTTCTAAATCATTCGCGATGTTGGCTTTTATTCGTCGCAACTGCTCGTCATTTTCCGATCCTTATACTCTCAAACTGTTGCATTCGTCTTTAGTTCGGTCGAGGTTAGAATACGCTGTATTTGTTTGGAGACCGTTTCATACAGTTCATGTGAACAGATTGGAGTCTGTTCAGAGGGCTTTTATACGCTTTGCTTTGCGTCCGTTGAAATTTGTAGACCCTATTCCGTCCTATCGTTCTCGTTGTTTGTTGATAACTCTCATGTCCGTACTCATGTCCGTCCAGGCGTACTTTGTTATCGATGTGCTTTGTCTTTGACATAATTGTAGGCTCTATAGATTTGCTCGCATCTCCTTATGAAAATTCGTTTTAATGTTCCCTCTCGTATTTTTCGTTGTAATGAATTGTTTATTGTGGGTGTTGTTAAAACTGTTTATGGTATGAATGCTCCTTTAAGGAGGACTCTCTCCCAATTTAATGCTTATTCTTCATCTTTAGACTTCGATTTTTCTTACTCAAAGTTTACTTTTAAGAATTTACTCATAAGGCACTTGTCATAAGGGTTTCCCTTATTCTATGTATATATTTGTCATATAGTCTGTCAGCGTTCTGTTTGTTGATAATAATAATAATAAATAAATAATGTTTTACTGAGTCGGAAGTTGCCAGATCTTTCATTATTATTTTTATACCCGAGCGCACTTGTGCACAAGGGTATTATAAATTCGTTCACATAACGGTTGTTTGTAACAACCAAAACGTATCGACATAGATATAGACAAATGTATACATATATGATCAGAATGAAAAGAGAAATCGATTAAGCGGTGACTGTCTGTCCGTCTGTGCACACGATAACTCCAGTAAAAATTGAGATATCTTAACGAAACTTGGTATGTGCACTTATTTCGGGCGTAGGACGGACGTTAAAATGGGCAAAATCGGACAATAACCACGCCTACCTCCCACATAACGGTAATTTTCAGAAATACGAAATCAGCGTTATTTTAGTAACTACTGAAGATTATTCACTCAAAATTAATATCTACAATAATTTTTTGACGAAAAATAAGAGTATTATAAATTTTTGGAAAATGGGCGTGGCCACGCCCACTTATGGTTACATGTGTATATCTTGGTAGCCGCTCCACAAATTTCTTTCAAACTTGGCACAGTTGTTGGGCCTTGACACAGCATACCAAACGGCCGAAAATTTTTAAAATCGGACCATAATCACGCCCACATCCCATATAACGGTAATTTAAAAAAATATGAAATACTCGATAAATCAGTAAATATTAAAGCTAGTTTATTCAAAATTGATGCTTGCAACAATTCTTTACTAAGAAATACATCTATGGTTCAATTTTGGAAAATGGGCGTGGCACCGCCCACATACGATCAGTTATATATGTATCTCGGTAACCGTCGTACCAATTTGTACCAAACTCGGTATGCTTATTGCGCTTGCCACATAAAAGCAAAACGTTGAAAGTTATTGAAATCGGACTATGCTTGAAACTTCAATATTTCGAAATTTAAGGACGCTAATTTACTAAAAAATGATACTAAAAACAATCCCCTGAAAAGAAGTAACATTGTTTGGAATTTTGGAAAATGGGCGTTTATCTCATTATGTCTAACTGAGCGTTCTATCGAAGATGTTTAAAATAGGGGTAAAGGCACCCCGGCTTACAATGTAGTGGTAGTTTTCGGAAAGGTGGAAAACATATGTTTAATACTTGCGCCAGGTATTTAATGTTCGGCTCCGCCCGAACTTAGACTTTCTTACTTGTTATATTTCATTATATAATAACTTTGTTCACTTAACGGTTGTTTGTAACAGCCAAACGGAATCGAGATAGATATAGACAAATGTATACATAAATGCTCAGAATGAATAGAGAAGTCGATTAAGCCATGTCTGTCTGTCTGTCTGTCCGTCCGTCCGTCCGACTGTCCGTGTACACGATAACTCGAGACAAAATTGGGATATCTCAACGCCCTTCGGACTGTAACCACGCCCCTTCTCATATAACGGTATTTTCGAAAAATGCAAAAACTATGATATTTCATTAAATATTTGGTCCAAATTGATTAAGTTAGTATGTGAAGTAGAATTTTTTAAAAAAATAATTGTTTAGTTTCTTATCGGAAACCTAAACGGACAACAAAATTCGTTGCCACAAGTAGTTGTCGATAAGATAATATTAACAACAAACCAGTGCATTGGTCGTTAGGGTATTCGGTTGTTTGCATCTGCCACATCTGCACATACCAAGAATAGCGATAAGCACTGCATTCTCCCTTCTAACAGCATAAGGGTTGATGCAACTATGCATTTATATATGCTTTTCATATGTAATACTTGTTTAAATATGTATGTACATATATTGTACACATACAAGTAAAATCGCTTTTCACTTGAACATCTATTGTAAGTAATATGACCCTAAATAAATAAGTATGTATACATTTTGAGTCTATTATTTGTGATATTGTTCAAGTGGATTGCACTGCAACTAAGTGATAAGGGTTTGTTGTATTAGAGTTAAGTATATGTATTATGTGTATGTATTTAGAGTAAGAATTTATGTAATATATAAATAAAGGTTCTGGGAAACCAGAAGTCAGTCTAGTGCGAAATTCTCTCCGGGTGTGTCATTATTTATTGTGTGTAGTATTTAAAGTATAAATATACAATAATATCGTTATGAAATGTTTGAAAAATGGGCGAGACCCCGCCCACTTATGATGAAATACTGTATCTTAGTAGCCCCTTCACCAATCCTTACCAAACTCGGTAAGAGCCTTGCTTAGGATCCAGCTAAGAAATTTATTGAAAATTATTGAAATCGGGCAATAGTCATGCCCACCTCCCATATAACGGTAATTTACAGAAACACCAAAACTACGATAAATCAGTAACTACTGAAGCTAATTGACCCAAAATCTATTATTGCTATGAACACTGAGCACACAATTGGATTAGTATAAATTTTTGGATTTTGGGCGTGGCGCCGCCCACTTATGACCACAGATGTGTATCTCGGTAACCGATTTATCAATTTTTACCAAACTTGGTGTATTAATAACCTCGGTACGAAAAAGCAATTCGTTGAAAATTATTCAAATCGGACTAAAATTGCACCAGTTTTCCGCATAACGGTAATTTTTGGATGTACGAAAACTCCGATATTTCAATAACTGAGGACATTAATTTACTCCAAGTTACTACTTACAACAATATCTTAACAATGTACTTTTAGGTAGTTTAAAGAAAGTTGGAACGACAATAGTTGATACCTGCGCCGGGTATATAAAATTAATTTGAATGATATGAACATTTTTGTGAACCTTCGATCGATTTGCAAACCACGCAACATACATGGGCGGGTTCGGGGCTTAAAAATCTAATTTCGGGATGGGCGGGATCGAGATTAAATATTTAGTCCCGTGCCCATCTCTATTCGAGACTTCGCTGGGATTCTATGAGCATACATTCATACATAACTACACACTTAAAGGCAAATAATGTACAAATGCCTATTGTTTTTGCTGTTGTTGTCACGTTTTTTGTTTCATCGAGTTTCAAATCACTCCCGCCGCTAAAGAAGTTTTCACTTCAAAAAACCTACCAGTTTTGGTAGGAAAAGCCCATGTGTTGCAACACTGGTCCGGACACGAACGGTGAATCCGCCTTTAGTTTTATAACTATGACTCTTCTCGTAAAATTAATGTAATATTTTATACTAGTAACATGTTTGTCTACATATGTACAGTTGTCCACAAAATAATAGGAGTGCGATATTTTGACCAGTTTTGGCTATTTGTCTTTTGTTTATTTAATGTTTATTAATTTTTTATAAAAGCCTAGCTGGCTATACAACAAACACCATATAAATTCAGATTTTAAACTTTGTATAAAAATTATAAAAATTTTGCAATTTTTCACCCAA
>NW_016157636.1:89525-92119 GCF_001687245.7 Rhagoletis zephyria | reverse complement strand
GGGTGAAAAATTGCAAAATTTTTATAATTTTTATACAAAGTTTAAAATCTGAATTTATATGGTGTTTGTTGTATAGCCAGCTAGGCTTTAAAAAAAAAACAATAAACATTAAATAAACAAAAGACAAATAGCCAAAACTGGTCAAAATATCGCACTCCTATTATTTTGTGGACAACTGTATGTATGTATGTACATAAATATATTCTTTGCGTGCACACTTACATCCACATAGCTCGTAACTGTTCACACGTTGGTTCTTGCGCGCTCAGGGGAAACGTTTTAGGAACAACAACTTCGCCTCCGGTGTCTGTTGAGCTATCTAGTGCAGCAGCTGCAGCCCCCGCTGCACTATTTACTGATGTGCCAATACCGGCTTTGGAGGAATCCACACCAACCCCGAGAACACCCGATTGTGAAGTTCCCTTACTCGTAGACGTGCCATAATCGTGCGAGCTTGCACTTAGTGCTGACACCAGCGGACCATGACTGTATTTCATAGAGGCAGCCTCGGTGCCGTACAACGGGTGGTCGAAATAAAATACGCTGGCCATGAGAAACAGTTCCAGTTGCCGCGAAAGCTAATAAAAGAGAGAAAATTTAATTAGAAATGCGGAAGGATTTTTAGTATTATTAGTAGTATCAAGAATGAAATTTGTCATTAATACGAAAAAGTAACGAATTTTAACTAGTGTTAACTAGTGCCACTCCTACATTTTTTTGGGGCGTAAAATCTAGCAAGTCTGACTGGAACGTAGCCAATTTTTTTTAAGCTGGAATTTAATTTTTTATTTTATCACTTTATTTTTTTATTTAATACAATATCCAGAATTATTTTAATAAAAAATTGTTTGCATTAATTATATAGGAGAATATAGTAAATTAAGTAAGTAAACAATATTCATCAAAACTTTAAACTTTTTATTCAGAATTTCTAGAAAATTTTTCAGTATGCCAATTTTTTAGGCCATTCTATTTTGTCTAACGTATGCGGAATGAAATATGGACAATATCTAAGCAGATTAAAAAAAAATCGGTGAACACAGGAGCCAAACTAAGTATACCAAAATATACTGCGCAATCTTAACAAGCATTCCACTAAAAATTACCTCGTTGCATATTATAATACTGAAATAATTTCCTTGAAAGCGAACGATCTCACGAAAAATAACATGATTTTTCATTTTTTCTCCATGAGACTTAAAAAATATTTTATGTACAAAGGAAATGTCGACTTTAAAGAATAGGAAAACACTAGAAGGTAACCCCATGAGTACGAAAAACATGTTTCAAATAGCAGCGAAATAAGACCGTAACAAGAATCATAAATTGCTTGATCTCTCTGCAAAATCACAGCGTATAATGACAATAAAGTGCAAAGTAAGCGAAAAAACATTAGAGACTATGCAAGAGCCAGTGATAAAGTGAAATATGTGCAAACCACTCTACCCAAGATCTTTTAAACGTTGAAAAGGAAAATTAAAAGCGCTTTCCCAAAATTTGCTTGCACCACATTCATTTCAGTTTTGTACAACGGATTAGGGAAGTATTTTTCATTGGGGCCCATAAAAGGACACCGAAATATGACTCTGAACTAATTATGGTCTAAATGGCTAAAAAAAAATAATAACTCAAATTGGGACAATAAAGTTCCAAAATAATATTTTTGAAAAAGCCCTCCGGACTATGCCTGTAAACTTAAATAGGTCAATCGTTAAGGACATGAGTCTTTTCTATAAAAATGTTTCTTGGAAATTTCGACAATATCTATGTGAGTGGAAAACAATATTTGTTGCATCCTAAAGTATAGCTATTTCTTTTTACTGCATCAGTTCGTATTTCATTCCGCATACGTTAACGAAGTCAACCGGCTAAAAAATCTGGAATTTTTTTTTGAGACTGTTATTACCGTTTTCTTATGTAACAAGTGCAGTTTACAAAAACTGGCGTTGATTTTTTGAAATTTTGTTGCTAACGGTCTCTCGCATTTTATTTCATAAGAAATTCGTGCTTATATGGAAAAAAGTGCAAAAATTCGTCAGCGAAAATTTTATAGAAACTCTGAGTAAAAAGTTTAAAATTTTTATGAAATTTTTAGAATTTTTGTGATATTTATTTAAAGCATGAAACTTTCATTTATATGGAATAAACAATATTTGCATAAATAATTAATGCAAACAATTTTTCATAAAAATAATTCTGAATATTATATTAGAACAAGGTGCACACTTTCATTTGTCGCCTAGTGCAAGTCAAGGATTAAAATTTTTTACAAAATTAAAAAATTCAATGTTTCATTTAAATTTGGAATGCAGCCCATTAAATTTTAGTGTCATAAAGTTGAAACCTAAAGTTGATAAACAATTCCCCTGATTACTTTTTTTGTAAAGAGATATGAGCAATTTGATTGAGTTGAGCAGTTGAAATATTCTTTAAAGGTAAACACAACGCACTAAAGTTATGAACACAATCATATTTAAAAATTTTCATGTTTAAAGTGTTCGTTCCCAAGTTTCTTTTGTTTTGAACAAGTAACAAAATTTTTGAAGCTATGAAATAGTAGCCACTTTAGAATTTATGTAGCATTGTAGCTTTTT
>NW_016157636.1:86049-86907 GCF_001687245.7 Rhagoletis zephyria | reverse complement strand
TTTTTGAAATTTTGTTGCTAACGGTCTCTCGCATTTTATTTCATAAGAAATTCGTGCTTATATGGAAAAAAGTGCAAAAATTCGTCAGCGAAAATTTTATAGAAACTCTGAGTAAAAAGTTTAAAATTTTTATGAAATTTTTAGAATTTTTGTGATATTTATTTAAAGCATGAAACTTTCATTTATATGGAATAAACAATATTTGCATAAATAATTAATGCAAAAAATTTTTCATAAAAATAATTCTGAATATTATATTAGAACAAGGTGCACACTTTCATTTGTCGCCTAGTGCAAGTCAAGGATTAAAATTTTTTACAAAATTAAAAAATTCAATGTTTCATTTAAATTTGGAATGCAGCCCATTAAATTTTAGTGTCATAAAGTTGAAACCTAAAGTTGATAAACAATTCCCCTGATTACTTTTTTTGTAAAGAGATATGAGCAATTTGATTGAGTTGAGCAGTTGAAATATTCTTTAAAGGTAAACACAACGCATAAAGTTATGAACACAATCATATTTAAAAATTTTCATGTTTAAAGTGTTCGTTCCCAAGTTTCTTTTGTTTTGAACAAGTAACAAAATTTTTGAAGCTATGAAATAGTAGCCACTTTAGAATTTATGTAGCATTGTAGCTTTTTATTTTAAATGAAGCAACTTGCTACAATTGTAGCCAAAAGAAAACGCTGTTGTTAAGTTTTGCAAATAAAAAGAGAGGAGAAAATCTAGAGTAAGCTTCAAACCATAATTTTTTTAATTTTGCATAAAACTTGAAGGAAGATGTACAAAAGTTCTATAAAAAATCTTTTAACCATATCGTCGATGTTGTTGCAAAACCGCACATCGACCAGTTGCAA
>NW_016157636.1:53994-85949 GCF_001687245.7 Rhagoletis zephyria | reverse complement strand
TCTATTCATGATGAAATTTCAAAGCATACTGAGCATCTTTCTCTTTGACACCATGTCTGAAATCCCACGTGATCTGTCAAATACTAATGCATGAAAATCCTAACCTCAAAAAAATCACCCGTTATATAGTCTTATTTGGGCATATTGCGAAAATGGGTTTCTTATAGGGCTGCCAGATATCTCTGTTGCCAAACCGGGACACTTTAGGGAGGGCCTCTCGCTCCCTTCTCTTTCATTTCGACGTGCGAAAGGATGTAGGGAAATTTTATTTTGACTGACAAAAACAAAAACATAAAAACATGAGATCATGAGATCATTACAACGTACGCCAACAAAACAAAACAACTTATCACAACTAAAGCACAGAGAATTTNAACAAAACAACTTATCACAACTAAAGCACAGAGAATTTTTTACAATGCATGAACTTTTTTATTCTTTATGAAAATACAGTTTATAATAAATATGTGAAAAAAACATAAAAATAAAATTGTTAAACTTTGTGCTAAACTCGGGAANGTTTATTTTGACAGACAAAAACAAAACATAAAAACATGAGATCATTACAACGTATGCCAACGAAACAAAACAACTTATCATAACTAAAGCACAGAGAATTTTTTACAATGCATGAACCTTCTTTATTCTTTATAAAAATAAAGTTTATACTAAATATATGAAAAAACATAAAAATAAAATTGTTAAACTTTGTGCTAAACTCGGGAAAATTCAATAAATTTGCATACCAATTTACAACATTCTAATCAGACTTTTTATAAAAAATTTTAAAATAAAGTTTTTCAGCCCATTAAATTTTAGTTGATTTTTGGTATTCTTTTTATTGAGAGTTTCTTCCATATAAACTATGTTTGATAATTCTTTTTATATGGAAGACACTGTCAGCAAAGAAAAATAAATGCTAAAAATCAACGAAATTTGCTGGCAACTTCAGACTTGCACTTTATTAATTGGCTCAAAAGCTACATTTTAAAAATTTTTCTAAAAGATCTGATTAGAAATTGTGATCTGATTAAAGAGCCAATAATTTTGTACGGCACTGTACTTATAAGTACTCTAGGTTTCATGGCTGCCGAGATAGGTCGATCTTCCACTCAGCCATCGAAACTATCTCGAAATGTGACTATATCACAAATTAAACCGGTGCACTGATTACTTTAGTATAGAAATATTCAATTCAAATACGCCCATATTAAAATGAAGGGATTTGCAATTACCGATTGCTTTTTCATAATTAAGTTAAAAAAATATTTAAATTCCATGCTGGTTGTAATGGGAATTGAACCCTGACCCTCTGGAAATTAGCAAATTATGGCAAGCATCGTCGCGCACTCAGCTACAGCCAGACATGTAAATGTGCATTTAAATGTTGAGTTTGAATCAACACCACGCGTGCGTGTTATGAAAGTATTATTTTGAAATACGAACATTTTTAAACGATAATCAAATAGAAAATATTCATGTTTACTATCCGTTATTTCCCTCAGTGAATTCATAACATTTTTCTGAATATTACAACGTGTTTTTTCCCTTAGTGTAGTGATTTTTGAACTCAAAAACCGGGACACTAAAACGAAACCCGGGACATTTTAAGGTTGGACCGCGACACCGGGACAAATAGTCTAAAACCCGGGACATGTCCGAGAAAACCGGGACGTCTGGCAGCCCTAGTTTCTTAGCATTTTGCTGCAGTGTCGTAAAGAAGTGCTTAAATTTTGTATAAAAACATGCTATAAGTACGGTGACTATTCGTACCGATGTTAGCGGGACAGTGCCGATTTTGAGAAAATTGTCCTGGTGAATATTTCTTAAAAGTCGGAACTTATAAGTGTGCTGATTTTTCATATTTGTAGCGATTAAATCCCGATTTCGAGTTTTTTCTTTAATAATTTAATAAGAGTCTCCTGTACTCTGGCACGAAACCAACTTTTTCGACAAACTTGGCAGCACTTTCGTTGTCAAAGAGAGCAAGAGAACAAATGCGTTGCAAAATTTGAAATGTTCCTCCGGGATAAGATTTTTCGACAGTTTCAGTTTTCATTTCAACCTGTAAATTTCTGCTCAACATGGTCATGCTTTAACGCGGCTTTTGTGAGTACGTCATTAGCAAGCATTATTGCATGCAACTCTGTAAAAGAAACTGACTTTTATAAGAAAGAAAATGTGCAACACCCTCTACAAAAAAATCTAAAAAATTAATGGTCATTTTTAGCGACTTAGTTTAAAGGCACTTATTATACTAAAATCAGCTGCATACTCAAAATCGAAATTTTGATGAATAATTTTTTAACTTTTGGCGTTTTCTTTTCTACAAAAAGTGCTGCCTTCTCATTGCCCTCTTTTTAGTATTTGTACGCAGAGGGCAAAAAGAAGGTGACATTTTTCGGTAGATCGAAAATGGCATTTACAGTATATTTTGCTAAGCTGCCCATCTATCTTTACACGAAAAACTTGTGCGCTTAACCGAAAAAAGAACTTAAGCGAATATTCTTTGCTACTTCAATGAGGAAGATATCCGAATCCCTATGAAACCAAATAATGGAGTAGCACCTATCACGTAGAAATTACTGCAAGCGAAATTTTTTCCGAATGGTATCTAATTACCTATATAACTACATAAAAATATAGCGGTTTTCGTTGTTCTGCGAGGAGAGAAAAATAAACAAAACCTGGTCAAATTAGGGTAAGTGTAGAGTCAGTGCAGGTAAACGTAATACTTTCTTTGATAATTGATAATACTTGCACAATTTTTAAGGCAGGTATCGCTTATGTGCAGGTATGTTGAATGCATCTGTCGGAGCAGTTTCCTTATAAATGTAAAAAATAATGCCGCTGATGCGCATTTTGGGGTAGGTATCTTAAATGTGCACTTAAGCATAAAGGCAGCAAAGCAAAATATACTGTAATTAGTTTTTATAAACTTTGTGCAAGCTTTGAAACTTTTATTTACGTGGTATCTGATGTAGATCGACCCATATTTTAAATGAAAAATATTAACAATAAATAGATAAAGAAAAGTTCCAACAGCATCATTTTAAATTTTTCTGCTATGATTTTGACCGCAATTGTATCTCTTACTTTGTTTTTATGGTTTTGTCAATTATATGTCTACGTACCTACATTTTTTGTTAAAATTAAAAAGTGTTGTCATAACTAATCTGAACATTACTTCGTTGAAATGGATCACCTTGTTAATATATGGATCGCAGTTAAAGAAAATCCGTTATTTCTCATTTGCCCCGTTAAATGTTTGTAAATCGCGTATTAATTATGCATTTGTCCGGTATGACTGAAAAAAAATCTGGCAACACTAGCATGGAATATAAAGGAGCCATAAACATAGCCAGCATCCTTATTTTCTATGATATTGGTTATGTTTTATTCTGTCAAACTGGTACTCTCGCTATATTGCCATCTATCATTCATGCCTATATTTTTTTTTAAGGTTTTTGTAATTCATTGTTAAAGTTTTTTTTTACCGATTCTAACTTGAATTCAATAAAATTATAAAAAATAATACTGATCCCCTAAAAAACCATCGATATGAAAAATATTAGCTGTAGATATGTATTGTGTGTATACATTTTTGTGATCATGTTTAATTTTTTTCTCTTTTTTGTTTTAAATAAAACAAATTTGTATGTTCGGATTCGATGCTTTAGAAAAGTCCCGCTATTTGTCCACATAAATCTGGTCACCGTAGCTATAGGTGATTTTTTGGTATGCGGAATCCATTTCTGCACATAGCTTTTTCTCAAAACTTCCACTAGAGCGCGCAACAGTGAAAATTTTCACATTTTCTTCGAAACCTATTTTCGCAATTTGGCAAACTCCAAATTGATTTTAAAATCGTGGTCTCTTCGGAAAAGTTGCTTACAATTTCATGTATAGTCCTCCTAAGCTTTACGCACATAGTAAAAAAAAATATTGACCCGCCCTAGTGTGAAAAAGTAGACGACTTCTTTTATTTGGGAACCAGCATTAACACCAATAATAATGTCAGCATTGAAATACAACGGAGAATCACTCTTGCCAACAAGTACTACTTTGGGCTGAGTAGGCAATTGAGAAGTAAGTCCTCTCGTCGTACAAAGATCACGCTTTATAAGTCACTCATCATGCCTTTACGCGTTGGTGATGGCAAATATCGCAGACGATTTAACGATGAGCTGTATGAGCTTTACAACGATATAGACATAGTGCAGCGAATTAAAATTCAACGGCTCCGCTGGCTTGGCCATGTCGTTCGAAACGCTCCTGCTCTGAAAATATTCAACGCGGGGCGCGATGCTGGTAACAGAGGAAGAGGAAGGCCTCATCTGGGTTGGAAAGACCAGGTGGAGAAGGACTTGGATTCACTTGGCATTTCCAATTGGCGTCAGTTAGCACAGAAGAGAAATGACTGTCGTGCTGTTTTGGACTCGGCCAAAATCGCTTAGGCGGTTACAGCGCCAATAAAGAAGAAGAAGAAGTACATATATGTACCTGAATATGTAAAAATAAATTTTATTTTTATTTTTGGTTTAATAAACGAATTGAATTGTCCAATTGTTGCATCTAACAAATGTGTACTGAAATGTACTGATTTTTTAGCGCTGAAAAAGCCGAAAGTACTGAATTTTGAGAACAAAAATCTGGCAACCCTACACATAAATCAAGTGCATTCAGACTTGCTTTCATAATTTCTATAGATATTTGAATAGCACGTGTACGTTAGATGGTTTACTTTCTCCATACATTTTGTCAAAGTATTTCAGATCTTCCCTCCGGTGGCAGAATATGAAAATAGGACGCTAAAAATCTATGAAAATGGAAAACAAACTTCAGTATTGCAAAAACTGAATGACCTACTCCGTGATTAAAAAGACTGTTTTACGATAGCACCCCATCTTTGTATGGAAAAACATTCATCTTACACAAAACCAGAGATATTTAACCTTATGTAGAATAAGCCTTTGAAACAATTGGGTATGAGGCATTTGGCGGCGATGTGATTAAAAATGAGCAACCGAGTCTTTGATATCCGACAATCTGTTGTGATGTATATTGGGCAGATTTTGAAGATACAGTGAGTATACAATTTTCGCGTAGATACCATTAGAATTGGCTTTCATTGTAGAAAGTTTGCCATTATGATTTAGAAAAAAACAAATTGATTGGTGTTTTTTTGGCAAGAAATACAGATATTTTTTTTTTTGTTCTTAATGGCAAAAACAAAAGCAAAGTTTGGTTAAAATTTTTGTAAACAAAAGAAATAATGCTTATCACAACTATAAGGCCCAATTTCTTTTAAGATCACATATTTAATCTGCACTTATAATAATAATAGATTGGCGCTTACACATATGTTAGTGTTTGGCCGAGCTTCTCCTCCGATTTGTGGTGTGCGCCTTGATGTTGTCACACAAAGAGGAGGGACCTACAGTTTTACGCCGACTCCGAACGGCGATTGTATTTTTACGAGAAGCTGTTTTTCATGGCAGAAATGCACTCGGAGGTTTGCCATTGCCTGCCGAGGGACGCCCGCTGTTAAGAAAAAACCTTTATCCTATATTTTTGCGATGTTGCTTTGACCAGGGTTTTAACCCAGGTGCTGCGGAGTGGAAGCGCGCATTGCTTACCACTACTCCACAGCGGCCGCACTTAAATGGCACAAATTAGCTTTTTAAATATGAGATATATAACCCTGTTTTTGTACCAAACAACAATCAGCTGTTCAGCAGAAAATTAAACAGACAAACAAATGCAACAACAATTTCAAGGAACAAGCAGCAGCGTTGTCACTTGTTTGACATATTTAAATAAAGTTTATCTGAAACCCTACGGCAGCTAAATGGCAGTTAAATAACAATCCAAAATAAAACTTCAGGGCCATTTAAATTTTCATCTGAAATTGGCCCACACATAAACAAGTTTTGGCAATTAATTTTTTATTATTAAATAATATTTTTTTTTGTGTGTTGGTGTTGGTTAATTTTTCCGACAGGGTGGTAAGATATATATAAATATATGGTTTATTTTATACCAAAACCATATATGTAAATTCAAGTTTCAAATGCAAACAAAAACTCGAAAAATTAACAATGATTCGTCAAGATTTCAAACATTTTGTTCCGAATTTTCAGAAAAATTTCTGTTTGGTATTTCTTGCTCAAAAAATTAAACAAAGACACAATTTTGTTTGTTATTATAAAAGGCATGCCCAATATGGTCTATGGTTAGTAGCAAAAATAATAAGCTAAAAAATAGTTAATATGCGTATGAATATTTATGCTGTATATATGCTTACCGGTATTTTGTTAAAAGCCAATGAAACCATGCCAGCGGTTAATTTGCTACTGCCTATGTCAATACCTTGACTCGTCAATGGTGTACCTTAAGTGTTTGCCGTCATAGATTTGGGAGTCGGCATTTTTTGACGTCAGCGGAAGAAATAGACAAAAAACAAAACACATGAAATAAGTCTGATATTTCATAACAATACTTTTTTTCAAAATACACACAAAGTATCTGGATTTATTATAAATCTAACTTGTGCTAGAAATAAGTAACTTGTGCTCAATTTGTGCACATTTTTAGAGCTACAAGTGAAGAGAAAAAGTGAGCTGAAAATTCATGCAACTATAGTAAAAAATATGTAAATATTATCCGATGCTATCAAATTTACATCGCTCGTTTACCAAAAGCCGGTCACATTTAAAAACAATTTTTTTGAGGTAATGGTGCAGAAATACTCGTGCTTACCGATGGTATCTTTTTTCGTAAAAAAAAAGTATATTTTTAACTTGAAAATTAGCAGTATCAGATTGATAGCGTATGGGCAAATCTAAAAAACAGGTAAATTTTGTGTTATTTAGCTTTATTTTCATTGCTGTAAACTATAGCAAGCTGGATGCTTTTTAATATAATTTATATGTTTATTGAAGCCTCAAACAAATTTTGAATAAAGTTAATGCATAACTTTTGGATTATAGATGTTTTCATTCAAAAAATAATTTAAAACAAGTGAATTTTTTGTGTAATTTTTAAGAGGTGAAAAATTAATTATGTCATAACTTTTGAAGAACACCATATACTGGTTTGAAATTTTATGGGCACTTAGTACTTATGTGCACACTTAATTTGTAGTAAGTAACTAAAGTGTGCTCTGAAAAATAACTAAATGGCAAGTAACTCACAGTTTGTAGCTCTACTTTTCACAATTTTCGATTTATCGCGTATAGTTTTTGAAGCAAGGTCAAGGCTCTTGATATTGCTTCATACGTGTTGTAATGTTCTGGGTCAGGGGCGGATGGCTCAAGACCGACCATACGTGGCGACGAGTCACACCCTGCGAGAGGTGCCCCTGCTTTTACTGAATATGGCGGATCTAGAGAGGACAACTCGATAAAACCCGTAATTCCGAGTGCCATTCGTACCGTGCTTATGGGAGGAATGGCACTACGTAAGTGTGTCTTATAACGGTGGCCTCCAGATACCTGGCGCCCTCTGGTTGTAAGAAGTCTTGCTCGGGATATTGGGGGCTATGTCCCAGCTGACATCCCTTCCCCCATACTCGTGGGCCACACATGGATAGTAACAACAACATAAATCAAAAGCCAGAAGGAGCTGCACAGCTCCAAACAATGGCCAATGCTGGCCTTTCGACTTCTGTCGAAACAGAAACCATCGCTACAGAACTACTGGGGGCGCATAGTCCCTCGTATGACGTAGAGATGGTGGATACTAGCGTGAGACAGGATGCAAGTCCCGTCAGAACGCTATCTGATATCTCGCCGGAGGATGAGCAGAAGTTGCTTGCCTCTCCGGTGAACAACCCATCTCACCAAGCTCGAGAGCGGGAGCGGCTTAGCGGAGCCGGTCGGAAACGCCTCAAGCGGTACATAGAAAAGGGAATGAGCTATGAGCAGGCTAGAGAAAAAGCCAAAGAACCCGTTGGCCCACCACGGAGGGAAAAAAACTCTCCAAAAAAGACCTAGGTCTGATAGCTCTACCCCGCAGAGGCGATCTCCGAAGAAATTTGCCAAATCTAGTGAGAGATCTGCAGGGGGCAGGCCAGCTGGGACTGCATCTGTGCCCACCGGTGAGGCAACTGTGCCGCATGCACCTGCAGATTGTCGCGGGGAGCCAGTTTCATTTAGGGATGCACTGTGCGGAGTGAAGCTGGGTTTAGTCCTAGAGGACTATCCAATCACAGTGTGGTCAACGGATGAGCTCAAAGCTATCCAAAATGCCATCCTCAGGGCGGTCAGGAGCAACACAGTTAGCGCTGTAAAGCCTATCTTCAAGGGTTGCACCTTCCACTCGGGATGGCTATCCATCAGTTGCAGAGATGCTGCGACCGCGGGGTGGATACGGAACACTGTTCCAAAGCTGGCACCATGGAAGGGGGCGAAGATGAAAGTGGTCGAGGAGGCAGAAACACCTCGCCGCATCATTCTTGTGGGACTCTTCCCGGAGCTGGACAGCTCTGCCAGTGAGGATGCGCTCAGTCTGCTTCAGGCACAGAATGACGGCCTGAGAATTCCGGACTGGCGCATTCTGAATCGAGTACGCAGGTCAACAATGGCGGAAATCACCATTGCAGTTGACCCGCTATCAGCGGACACGCTAAAGCACCGCGGGAACGTGGTAAACGATGGCTTTGGCGTAGTAAAACTTTGGGAGAAAGCCAAACCATCGATGCCCGTGGTAGACAAAGATGCCGCCGACACCGAATACCCTAACTCGGAGGAGCAACCTTGCTGCTCCAAAGACGTCATCGTAGCTCCCAGGCAGCTACCCAATGACACGCAAGTGCAGCAGAAGTCATCGGAGGTTGGCACAGAGCTACACGTAGCATACAAAGCTCCAACAACGCCTCCGAAAACAGCAACAACAACATGCCCGACCCTACAACAGGTGCTGGAAGAAGCCCAAAAAAGCGTCGGACCCATCGCATCCCCAAAGCCTGCAAAACGGCCACCACTACATGGCAGCTCCAAAGCGGCTATGTCCAGCCGCAAAGGCAAGGGAGATGCAAGGACGGCCGAAGAAGCGGTCTTGCTGAAGGGAAACAGGGGGAAGAAGGTGGCTGCTCGCGGCCGAAAAGACCGGAAGTAATGGCACCTCACCCCAAAAACTCCACAAATCTGAGGCACATTAAATGCCTCCAAGTGAACCTTCACCACGCGAAAGCAGCATCAGATGTTTTACATAGGAGGTTCACAAACGAAGGCTTAGGTGTAGCCTTCATCCAGGAACCCTGGATATTAAGAGGTGACGTCAAAGGCCTTAATATAAAGGACGGTAAGATCATCTATGCCGCCAGCTGTCGCCCAAGAGCGGCGATGCTATTATGTAACAAACTAACGTTTCTCCCTCTTTCACAGTTCATTACGGCAGATCTCGTTGCGGTATGGTCCAAAATTCCGACTCCTAGGGGAGTGCAAGAGGCAGTACTTGCCTCCGCGTACTTCCCGGGTGAGGAGCAGATAGCCCCGACACCTGAGGTAAAGACGCTTACTGATCACTGCCGGCAGAGTGGTATACCCTGGATCCTCTGCTGTGATGCAAATGCCCATAGCACTGTCTGGGGGAGCACCGACACCAACAAAAGGGGTGAGTACCTCCTTGAGTTTATAAGTAGTTATAATATAAGTATTATAAACCATGGCAATGAACCAACGTTCAGGAACGCTATTAGAGGGGAAGTCTTAGATCTTACTCTAAGTAGTCAGAACATGGCAGCGTCTGTCACAAACTGGCGCGTCTCAGGGGAGGTATCAATGTCGGACCATATGCACATAGAATTCGACATTGGCCACTTTCCTGAGCATGAACTAGTTTTTAGAAATCCCAGAAAAACGAACTGGGAATTCTTTCGCTTTATCATGGAAGAAGGTGGAAACAGCCATGGTGGTCAAATTACGACTGCGCACGAGCTTGAGACTGAAGCTGAACAGCTTCATTCAGACATTGGAATAGCTTTCAATAGTAGCTGTCCCCAAGGAAAGGTAAAATCCAAACGTGATGTGCCTTGGTGGAGCAAGAAGCTTGAGCAAATGAGATGCCAAGCCAGAAAACTATTCAATAGAGCAAAGAATACGGGTGATTGGAATCCGTACAAACTTGCACTAACTTCTTACAACAAAGAATTGCGGAAATCCAAAAGAGCTAGCTGGCGAAACCACTGCGAGGAAATGAAGAGCCTCCCAGAGCCAGTACGCCTCCAAAAAGCTCTAAATAGGGAACACTAAAATACGATCGGCACTCTAAAGAAACCAGATGGTAGTTATACTCAGCATCCGGGAGAGACTTGCAGACTTCTGCTAGACACTCACTGCAAAGCGGGCTATTATCTACCGGAATTGGGTGTCCCAGCACGCACTTCTGGTAGAGAGCAAAGCCTTGCAACTAAACTTACCACGGTAGAAAGAGTGCAATGGGCGGTATCTACCTTCAGCCCATACAAATCACCAGGACCAGATGGGGTCTATCCTTGTCAACTCCAACAAGGAAGTAACTACATAGCCCCAGTCCTCTCCAGACTATACAGAGCGTCGCTCCTACTGGGTCACATTCCCAGTAGATGGACAGAGGCTAAGGTGGTATTTTTACCGAAGGCAGGTAAACCGGAGCAAATGCCTTTATCCTACAGACCAATTAGCCTCAGCTCCTTTCTCCTAAAAGGCATGGAGAAAATCTTGGATCAACACATCAGAGAAGTCAACCTAGCGGAACGACCACTGAAAAAGAACCAATTTGCCTATCAACCAGGCAAGTCCACTGAGACTGCCATTCACAGCCTTACATCGAAAATCGAAAAGGCTCTGGAGTCTAAGAACATAGCCCTTTGTGCCTTCATTGACATTTCAGGGGCTTTTGACAACACGTCATACAGGGCAATAAGAGATGCCCTGATATGCAAGGGAGTGAGCCCCATCATAATAAATTGGGTGCTTTCTATGCTAAAAACAAGGAAGATCAGGATGGAGCTGGGAGGCACGAAAGAATCGATTACAGCCACAAGCGGTTACCCTCAAGGGGGTGTACTCTCTCCTCTTCTGTGGACTATGGTTATAGACGAACTCCTGTACCTACTGAACGACCATGGCTTCGAAACACAAGGATATGCAGACGATCTGGTAATTTGTGTAACAGGGCTGCATGACGAAACGATCTCCAACCGCATGCAACAAGCCCTGCGCATTACGCAAAGATGGTGTGACACCAAAGGATATCCATTAATCCTACTAAATCTATTCTGGTTCCGTTTACCCGGAGGAAAAAGTTATCCATGACAGAATTGACTCTGGGCGGCACTAGAATAGGGCTCTCAAATGAAGCAAAATACCTGGGGGTGTGGCTAGATAAGACACTCACCTGGAATGNAAAAGCTCATAAATCTAGGCAGGGAGGACCTTCGAACTCTCACTGGGTACTTCACGGGACATTGTTCCCTGCGTTATCACCTCAGTAAAATGAATCTTTCAGACACGAGCGTCTGTCGCTTCTGTGAGATGGACGAAGAAACGCCAGAGCACATCCTTTGTGAATGTGTTGCTCTCGCTAGACGCATAATCCATTCGAAATATGGAACAAAAAGCCCACCGAAGTGCTAGCTTATATTAAAAGCCTTCATATATAGGGTAAAGGGCCACGCACAATAGACCACCCTAGAGGTCGCAGTGCTCAAGGCTCATAATAATAATAATAATAATAATAATAGTACTTATGTGCACACTTAATTTGTAGTAAGTAACTAAAGTGTGCTCTGAAAAATAACTAAATGGCAAGTAACTCACAGTTTGTAGCTCTACTTTTCACAATTTTCGATTTATCGCGTATAGTTTTTGAAGCATTTTATTTAAAAATTTTTTAAAGTATGTATTGTATTCTACAAACAATTACGAATAATGGGCACGTTCAGAAGGCGCAACAGCTCAGTAACTGTTGCGATTGCACCTTCTGAACGCGTTGTTTTGTACTTATGATCAACTGAACAGATGCATGTTAGATGATCGTAATATTTTTCTAATTATTTGAGACAACATGTTGTGTGTTTTGAATTTGACAGATAATGTATCAAGCCGTTCAGAAGACGCGTGATAGGAATACGTTTTTAGCAACGATTGCGCTCAACTGCTGCGCCTTCTGAACCCACCCAATTTGATACCTTACCAAGAGGTGTGCTTTCAGGATAAACCAACTTTTAAAGATAAAATATTCTGCGACCTTGAGCGTAATTTTTATTCCAAAAACATATTAAGGCACATTTGTAAAATACGTCGCTCTAAATCTTTTTATAACTACTAGTTCTTATAACGTTACATTAGGGCGGGTCAATTTTTTTTCGACATCGTTCCTATCAGATTCGGATTCTACATGAAATTCTAAGAAAAAAAGCCCTTTAGACCATAGCTCTAAAATCAAATTCGAGCCTGCGCAATTTTAAAACAAAATATCTTTAATTAATACTAAGTCCATAATCAGATTAATATTTACTAAAGTGTTAGGAATGTTTTTTTTGTAATAAAGAGTTGTGCTCCGGAGTTTTGTGATATGAAAAATTCATTTCTGATATCTATTTTTTATTTAAAGAACCGCAAGATGGCGCTTCACAGCAAATCTACTATATATTTGTGGGAGTATGTATGTATGTATGTGCCAGGTTGCAGCCTAAACGGATGGACAGAATCGAATAAAAAATATTGCCATGACTCCTGGATCTATAATAGGGTAAAAAATTGGAACTCGCCAAGGGGGGCGAAAAAATTTTTAGTCAGCTCTAACTTCGGAATTATAGTCATATGAACTCGAAATTTGAAATGCACAGTTACCTATGGTAGGTGCTTCTGGAAAGATATATGCATATAAAGGAGTTTGTAAAAATGGGCGTGGCACATCTCATTTATCAGCTATAACAGCAGGCAGTATTAGTGATCTCATTGTATAGCATTTTGAAGATTTGTTATAATTGATCAAGGTGAAATTCAAATAAATTATAGATGATATGAAGTTCACCGGGTCATCTTCTATTCTTTAATATATACTACTTAAGTTAATATACGGATTAATATTTACTAAAGTGTTACGATATAATTTAAACGAGTGGCACACAATGGCTAGAGTCGTCGCATGTGTGTGTTCTTTCATATACACATATATGGGTCGTTCTTAACGTTATATATTTTTCATCCACTCGCTTATTCCTTACCGAAAATTTTAAATAAAAATTTAATAAGTTTTAACCGCTGATACAGTACAGGTAGCAGTTTAAAATGGGTAACTGGGTAAACTTAATAAAGAAAATATTTTCTCTGGTTAAATTAATAAGCCTGCCCGGATAACACAAAATCCTAAGCTTAATAAACATTTAGTGTTATAAAAGTTTTATAAAGCTCTACTTGTACTTAGGAAAAATGCCGAAAAAAAAATTATAAAATTGATTGATTGATTGATAAAAATAGAGAGGGAGTTATGGCTATGACAATAGAAAGTAGAAAGTAGAAAAAAGATACCTCGTGTTGAAAGCAAAAAGGATCTAAAACCAAAAAAAAATATAAATACATAGTTAATCATAAAATCAGATTTATTGAATTTTCCTGAGTTTTGCACAAAGTTTACAAATTTGATTTTTATGTGTTTTGGTCTACAATTTCATACTACGAACTATGTTTTTATAAAAAATTATCGGAAATAAATTAAAAATTTTGCATATATGTAATGCGGAAATTTGCTGTGCCAAAACTTTTGTTCGACACTGTACATATAAAAAAATACATACAGTAACTTCTCCGGTTACAATAGTAAAAATATGTAATTTGCTTTGTAGTGCAATCTTGCGGTTCTTTAAATAGATATCAGAAATAAATTTTTCGTATCAATAAACTCCCAAGCACAGGTTTGTATTAAAAAAAATATATCCGTAACACTTTATTAAATATTAATCTGCATATTTTATCAATTCGTCGGAATATGTTTATGTATGTTAGCGCATAACTTTGGACTACGTTATCCGTTTTCTATAACTCTTTTTTTAAAGGAAAGGTGGTTCCTCAGAGGTAGTCTCCTACTAATTGAGTGTAGATCCGATAATTGGGCCACGAAGAAAATAACGATACTCTTAAACGTATATGAGAATTGAAGTCGGTTTTGTTTTTTGTTTAAAATTTACTCCAGTGTAAAAAGCTTCTATAAAAGAGTTGTAGGCCATATTTTTTTTGTTAGTTCAATTGTGGGACATTTGTATGAACTGCTTCGGCTAATACTTCGGCTTTTGTTCTCTTTTTATATCGAGGCTAAGTGCATTGTTCGACGGGGTGATATCATTGCCAAACATGATAGTACTTTGTTTGCCATCAATAAAGCCTAACTTGACGGAGTTACAGTATTTCACATTGATGCGAGCCTCAAAAGCTTTGAATAATATTTGCGAGTATGGCTTTTAGTTTGTACCGCTCAGGTAGGTGGCAAGCCTATAGAAAATATTTCTTAATCAATAATTTTCAAATACTTTTCGTTTGACACCTACATATATTATAATACATACTTTATCTTATTAACTTAATTGAATTAAATTTTCGAAATTGGTGGTAACCCGCCTCAAAAATATTTTTAGTAGTAAGCCTTCTTAAACCTTTTTAATTTGATACCCATATTGCAATATTTATCTTACCAATTTAATTTAATTAAATTTTAAAACAGCTGGCAACCCCCCTCAAATATATTTTCGCTTGTAAGCCTTCATAACCTCTTTCTTTTTACACCCATATTGCAATATCTAATTTATGTCATTAATTTACTTATACTGAAATTTTTAAACAGGTGGCACCTCTTCACTTTTTTCTGGTTTTAACCATCCGGATATTATAAAAAACAAACCAAAAAAATAAAAATATTCAAATCGGTCAAGCCGTTTTCGAGTCTTAGCGAGGCTAACGGACAGCAATTTATTTTTTATATAAGATATCTTCTTTTAAAAATACGCAGGCTCGAAATTTACTTTAGAGCTATGGTCTGGAGAAATTTTTTTCTTAGAATTTTGTGAAGAATCCGAATATGCATACAAATTGACCCGCCCTACGTTATATATACCTGTAAAATGCTTCAAACAAATTTTCTGTAGAAGTGACTTTTTGTTTTGAAAGTGTTCCTGTTTTTTTAGATATATGTATATTAGTTAGTAAATCAGCTTATCTTGGATTTCATTAACAGCCTTTTTAACCGACTTTCCAAAACGGAGGAGGTTATCTGTTCGTCGGAATATTTTTTTTTGTATGTATGTTACCGCATAACTTTGGACCACGTCAACGATTTCGATAATTCTTTTTGCATCGGAAAGGTATTGTGTCAGAGGTGGTCCCATACTAATCTGGTTTAGATCCGATCATTGGATCATGAAAAAATTAACGGTACTCCTAAATTTTTATATGAGAATAGAAGCCGGTGTTTTTTTTTTTGCTTAAAAATTACTTGTTATGTATAACGAACGAGAGGCAATACGAACGATTCGTTTGCAGAGGAATCCTTCAAAAATTTGTTCGGCGGCATCACTCTATCTGGTTTAAACACAAACGAGACGGTTAGAACATAATCGATGCAAGACGAAAAGCAATCAGAGACGTTGTCATCTACAGACGAATCGTTCGTGGTGCCTATCGTTCGTGATACATAATAAGGCATTACGTATTTTTGAAGAAGATACAATCGTATTTGTCTAACAGGCGGTGTGTATCTAGTCTCTATTGATGCCATATTTTCTGAATCTCATAACTACCTATGGGGTTCCTCAAGGAAGTATTTTAGGGTCGTTGAATTTTATTTTGTTAACGATGTCAGTAGTTGTTTTTCATTCGCTAAATTTTTACTCTATGTGGATGATCTAAAAAATTTTCGACAGTAAAAAATCTGAATGATATGAATAGGCTCCGAGAAGAACTGGATAATCTGAATTCCTGGTGCATTAAATCGAGACTTTCATTGAATTGAAAAAAAAAAATCCTTTAAAACCACTGTTGCAAAAATTCGAAATGTCTTATCGATAAATTGCAGAATTTCTAATACATTGTTAGAAACTGCTGAGGAAATCACAGCTCTTGGCATTCATTTCGCATCAACATTTTCCTTAAACAGCCATATGGTTGCAAGATTGGATTTTTCACCAGAGGCTTCCGATCGAATCTCAGAGCTCCGGGTTTGCCAAAAAAACCTCCGCCTTTGGGAAAAATTTCCAGTTTTACACTCTTGTTTTTTTTCGGGCAACAATTTAATTTTTACTCGAAAGAAACTTACATATCGCTAATTTTCCTCAACAGTGTCATAAATCAAAATAATACAAAACGACGAAGAGGAATTTAACTACCCCCAAAATAGAGTTCATCCAAATCGCCATATCTTGGAGACCGTAACAGCTATGATACTGATTTATTTTTTGCAAGGTTACGAAGTTGTTGTGTAAGTTACTATTACTATAAAATGTTACGAAATTCCAAATGCTTTTTGCCGTTTTTAATCAAATGTGGTAAATTGAAAAAAATAAAAAAATTATATTTGCCAATTCGTATAAATTTATAAGTTAGTATAACGGCCGCTGTGGTATAGTGGTAAGCAGTGCGCGCTTCCACTCCGCAGCTCCTGGGTTCAAACCCTGGTCAAAGCAACAGCGCAGAAATATAGAGAAAAAGGTGTTTTCTTAAGAGCGGTCGTCCCTCGGCAGGCAATGGCAAACCTCCGAGTATATTTCTGCCATGAAAAACAGCTTCTCATAAAAATACAATCGCCGTTCGGAGTCCGCGTAAAACTGTAGGTCCCCCCGCTTTGTGTGACAACATCAAGGCGCACGCCACGGAGAAGAAGTTCGGGCAAACACTAACATTTGTGTAAGCGCCAATCTATTATTATTATTATTATTATATCAAGATCAAAATACATGATCAGTTTGCCTATATTATTCTCTAAACACAACAGGAACCAATAACTTGATCACGCAAATGCACTGGGAATGTGGGTCGTATGTCCTGGAGAGGGTATTTAGGTACCCATCTGGCGAAAATAGTATAAAATATTAGATTACATTGATTTTCATATAACCTTTTTAGAAGGAAAAAAATGAAGGTCCTTCTGTATTTTTATTAATGAAAAGCAAATAAGTAATACAAAATGTATTATTTATTATAAAATATTTATTAGTGAGATCTTTTTATCTTTTTTGCATCGGGTTCGACTGCATTGTGATAGTCAAAAAAACAGTTTTTTGGATGAAGCAATGCGTTACACTTTTTACATCCAAATTCAGTTTTTATGCCGCATTGACGACAGAGGGCGCGCCGATCCAATGTTTCTACAATGTGATTCAAACCGTCTGTTCGTTGGCCTCCATCTCGGTTGGTCGTTCGTCGTTTACAAGTACGTACATTCATCAGGTACCAAAGCTTCAGCAACTTTCACACGGAAATCGAATTGATTCATCGGCTTGGACTTTTCATTCATTCAAAGCATTCGTTAGCAATGGCCAATACCACTTCTCTCCACGAATTTTAATGCGATAATTGTTCATAGCATTGTCGAACAAGTCTACGCCACCCATGCGATGATTGCACTCGTGAATGAGCAACGGCTGGGGAACAATAATCATTTTCCTGCCTTTACGATCATATCTCTTATCATGGCTTATGTTTAAGAAAGTTTGACATAATAGTTACAACCTGTTATATATTCATCATAAAACAACAAAAAAAAAGAATATTATACAACAGAAAAAATTAAGCAAAATTTATTGTATAGAGAAATTACCGAATTGTCATTCCAGCGTGTAACTAGTACCATGATAAAAAATAGGAAGGTAGAACCGCTGAGAGGGATTTTTCAAATTCTTGACGTTTGCAAACAATTTAATTTTAAAATTTTACACACAAACTCACACACACATTCTCATTTTCCATCTCAAACAACAACAACTTTGAACAATTCCTTTTTTTTACTCTCAATTTTATATGATTTTAAAATGTTGGCAAACTTAAAAAAAATTATGGCCGACGAATTGAGAGAACGGTTTAACCTCACTTTTTCGGCAGTTCTATTCCGGTCATGCATTTTAAAGTAGTAGAAAATGTACTAATTATTTATTACTTTTAATCCGTTTGTGCATACTATTTCAAATTAAATGTAGGAAAATGTATAGTTACAAGCTTATAAGCCTGAATATATGTTTGTATCGTTAGCTCCACACAGCTTGGACATATATTGTAAGTTATGAAAAAGTAAAGGCCGTAAAATACAGAAATTTCCTATAAGACTGTATATGATTTTTTAAATAGATTAAAACACATAAATACCGATAATATAAGCGAAATCGTAATTTAACCGCGCTGCCGCTCTATTCTAGTGTATCAGTAGTCCATTTGGCTCGATATTATGACAATGCAGCAAAAGATATTTAATATAAAAAAATCGCCTTTCCATACGATTTTTGTGTACGTATTTTTCCATTGATAACCACGATATCTTTTATATTTTATATTTTGAGGACAAAAATAATACAAATCCAGCAATTTTAAATATTAATATCGTTCTGAAAACACCAAGTTCTTTAAAAATCGCTATAAAACGAAATACTAAAATGGAGTATTTTAGATACTATTTCCCAACGAATAGTAGTATAAAAATTAAGATCGGAAGCACTGAAAATAAGCATGCCGATCTTGTCAAAATTACAACAAACACGTCGCTACTGACAACACCTTGTTATTATTCCACCATGGGTTTTACCTTACTATGTTTTTATCATGACTAGTACTTTGTTATTTCTATCAAATACGAAATCAGAGCTTCCTCTCGGTCTTTTATTCATATCACTAATGCACACCAAAGGAGCACAATTAGTTCGATTATCACGCACAGTGACCCATACATATCAAGCGATGCATCAGCTTATAACTCGTAAAAAAGTTACCAAACGTCACATTGTGGTTCTCTATAATCATTACTGAATTTTGTAGCTGCATCAGCATACGGTATGAACTGGTAACAGTAGGTAACATTTTACACGAATTACGTCCATAATAAGCGATCATCTGCTCATCTACGCTTAAATTGTGGGAGAATACGCCGAACTGCATGAACTTTTTATTCAAAGTATCATTCAGCGGCGATACTTTAGCAAATTTGTCACTCGGCCATAGGTTTTGGTTATCACAAACGTGTATATATTTCTTGATTTGTTTAAATCTGTCTCGGCTCAGAGATCTCTTTATTTATTCACAACCTAGAGATTCCCGATTAGACCAATATGCTGGTATGTTAGGCACGGTATGATAGCCAGTAATGTACAAAATTCCAAGGAAACTCTTTACTTCGTCCATTGTTGTGACAAATTCAGGATCATTATTTTGTGCAGCATACTCATTTGTGCTGTAGTTTTGCCGGTGGCTCTACTTTGTGTTTTTGACTCAATCATTTGGCGAGTTTCTTGCGCCGCTTTCGATGTAGATGGCTGCAAATTGAGACGGTCGACTGCGATTTTCACCAAGTTTTTATTGCATTCGTTATATATATATTTCACTTCAAAACTGCCAGCTACTTCTTGAGGAAACCTTTCGACATCTCTGGTAATTTGAAAGTTGTCATATAATTCTTCCGTATCACTGACAGCATCCAAAGCGGTTAACAACTTTTCTTATCATTTTTACTGATTAACACAAAATTTTGGTATTACTTATTTGTACAAAAGTTATTTTTCAATGCTGTTAGGTATTTAAATACCCCCTGAAAATCTCGATTATGGTAAAAGTTATGTGCCTAAAATTTAGCAAGACAACTTCTATGACTTATATAAGCACTCTGATAAAATTTTAATAAAATCACATGACGGGATCTATGAGCAGGCTTTAATGGGTTAAGTATGCAGAAATTACCTCTACTTGGTTTATCTATTTTGTGCAAAAATTGCATGGCTGCACCGATTACCGCTAGAACAAAATATTAATTCATTTTTAATATCGGAGTATATGTATGTAAATTCAAAACGAAAAGCTGTTTTTCTCAAGTTTTTAGTCTTTTGAGTTATGACAGTATTGAAGTAAATGAAGTAAATGACTTGGCAGGTTTCACCTTTAGTTAACGATATGTACATACATACTAGGGATGTTGCGAATTTGGAATTTTAGACATCCGCGGATGCGAATGCGGATGTCATGTATCTTTAAGAAATAATTTAGATGGGTAAATTAGGTGATTTAGGTAAATAAAAAATGGAAAGGTTAATCATTTTTAATAGTCTACCCTATCCTGAATTTCCCCGAAAAAAATTCACCCGAAAATTTTTATTCCGCCCATAGTAAATATGTACATGAAAACCAAAAGTGCAAAGTGAATCGGTTCGGGGAAAATTAAACTCACGATAAGACTGAATATTTTTTAGTACTTGAATATAAAAATTGAAACATTGTACTTAATAAAAACTTTTTGAAGGGTCGTAAATCAAACTTGCGCCTCTATATAACTACTCGCTCGAGGAGACAAACTTGAAAAACTTGAAACTTGGCAAAATTGTAAATTCTTTTCGATTGACACGGCACCAGTTGAGAGGACTTTCAGTTATATTTATTTATTTTTTTTGCGGTGCAATAATTACTTTTTAAGAATTTCATTGGAGGTGCAAATATCGGATGTATCCTCCTGACTTTCATCTTCACAATCTAGCATCATGGCACAATTGTTGTTTAAACAACGTTTTTTTCCAAAGAATTCTTCATTCTCATTATTTTGGTTGTTTCGGAATTTGGAGAGCCTGTCACGTTATCAGCGTTTTTCGATTTTAGTTTTTGTAACTCATTTTTAATGCTTTCTTCTGTGACTGGTTAGATATACGTCTGTGCACTTGCACAATATTCCAGGGACCGAAAATAACAGTTATTTCTTCCGAGTTAAATTTGGCCTAATATTTTTTATTTCGAAAAAAAACGTCCTATCCGGATAATAAACAAACCGCTTTATCCAAATTAAACAAATTAAGTATCATATGAAAGAGGACTGAAATAGATTTTAAACAGAAATAACGAATAAAGGTTACCACCTCTATTTATATTTTTTTATAACTTAATACTAAAAAAATTCATGTAAATACATACGAATGTTTGTTCCATGGTAATTAATTAAATTTTTTTTTTTATATTTTTCAATTTGTGGCTTTCTTCGTTTAGACATTTCAGTTTTAAAGCTATTTCAGTCCTCTTTCATTGGATACCAAAACTTGTTTAATTTGGATAAGCGGTTTGTTTATTATCCGGAAAGTACATTTATTTCGCAATAAAAAATATTTGGCCAAGTTTAACTCGTAAAAAAATAACTGTAATTTTCGGTCCCTTCAATATTCGCATTCGCAAAAGATCCGCATTGATTTTTGCGAATGCGAAAGCGAATGAGATAGTAAAAAATTAATGCGGAAGTTCGCGGTTGCGAATGCGAATGCGAATATTCGCTACAACCCTGATACATACATGCATAGTATCATATCATAGTACATATTATCAAATTACTTTTCCGTAATCTGTGATTACGTAGCCTACAGCTGCATCTCTTTCTTAAGAAAAGGTAATTTGTGCCTTTGACCCTGGAAAGTCATGCTTCATCGAATCGGTCACGCAAAAAATATAAAAAAAAAAACAGCCATAATAAATTTTATTATATCCACATTAGTTTTTTAGTATATTCTTTATGTTTTCACAAAATAATAATAATATTTTGGCGCTTACATTTTTGCTGTTGCGCAAATAGTAAGACCTACGGTTTTACCCCGCCTCCGAAAGGCCAATGCATTTTATGAGAAGCTTTTTCATTGCAGAAATACCCTCGGATGTTTGCTATTGCCTGCCGAGGGGCGACCTCTGTTATGAAAAACTTTTTTTAATTTAGATGTTGCCCGGACAAAGGAATCGAACCCAGGTCAGTAGTACGCACCTCTAACCACTCAGCCAAGCCACTGCGGCCAACTCTAAGAGCATGACCTACCATTTCTAAAAAATTGTTTGTGGAGTTAAAGACTTGTTTGTTGACTATAAATTTTGTTAAGGAATGTTAATAAAAGAAAACAGAAGTGAAAAAGAAATAATTATATTTTTCAATTTCGGTGTTTGGGCATCTGAAAGGGAGGTTAGCCTAAACAGCCACTTCAGATTTCCTAATCTTATTCAGTTTTGAGTTTTGTCGTATGTTAAAACTTAGAATACGAGGCGTTTATTGGGGACAATATCATAATAATTCTATAAATAAATTGAGCGTTTCCAAAAGGCTCTTCTTAAATTTGCATTACTTTTATTTTTTTCTGCGCCTATGCCTTCCTGCTCTTCTCGTTCACTTTAAATAAACCCAAATAAATTAAATAAGATATCGAACTGTATCTTAGTTGATTTTGCTTTAGACAGAAGTGTATTTATTAATATTCTGAATTCGTACTTTCGATTCCTTATTTTTTTTATGAAATGTTCTTTAAAATATACGAAATTTTTTTAATACTTGGATAGTACAAACTAGAAATAAAATCAAATAAACTTAAAAATAAGCAGTAAATAGAAAAAAAACCCTAACTTCATTAATGGTCAGTGAAAATACTCCGGCTGAACCCTCCACGAGGGTGCCGACTGGTAATGGGCACCATAGTTAAGGTTCTGTACGATGTCAGTGCTATGTGCTCAAGCTCCTTATTAGCTTAGTTATATAGAAATGGTTTTTATCGTGGCCTATGGAGGTAACGGAGGAGCAAACCTCTTGAAAAAAGCTCTGGGTTGGAGCAAGGTGTTAAACGACCCGTGCTGATGTTCAGTCTAGCTGGAGACCCAGATTAATAACTAACCCAGTCTCGAACTGAGAGCTTTGTATACCAGACGATCCCCGGTTCTATCTAGCCCTACCTGTGTATACGGACCTCTGTGCAGGAGGACATTTCAAAAAAAAAAATCAGTAAGGAGGAAGGTCCTCCAACAAACCGACAGGTGTGGCTTCGACTTCTGCTTCAGCCACGAGCAGGGAAGGGTCAGACCGCCATTGTTAGGAGGTAGGTGGAGCTTAGCCGACAGGGAAGGAGGCAGTTGGGGGAGAGGAGGCCTGGACAGACCGGTCTTCAATAGTGTAATGGCTTGAGCTGCAGGGACAGCTCCGCCTAGGGCAACCAAACCCCAAAACACCCTATCTTTATTCCAAGGGCAGGAGTTATGCCGGCAGGCTGCTATAGAGAAACCAGGCAGCTCAAAACAAGTTGCTATTGCGAGCAGTGTGACCAGGTGATTATAAAATGCGAAGCTAAATTCGTTTTTAAAAAAGTTTGGAAAAAGTTATACGCTATGAAAATTGAATGAATGAAATCCCATTTTCTGTAAATAACTTCTTAAATAATTCTCATCAAAACACAGAATTGCTAGCAAAAAGAAGTTTGGGATAAGGAAAATTTTAATATTCTCTTCATCATAGTACACAAGTAGTACGCCAAAAATCAAATTGAAAAAATACGGTTTAAAGCAAAATTCTTAGTATTATTTTTAAAAAGCTTAGAAAGTATTTCCCAAAGAAGTGGTACTTCGCACTGTTATATTAATATTTCAAGGATAAATAAAAGTTTTAAAAATATTAAAGCTTTTTAGGTAGGTACTTATTTTTAACCGACTTCCAAAAATGGAGGAGGTTATCAGTTCGTCGGAATATTTTTTATTTTTTATTTTATGTATGCATAGCTTTGGACCACGTCAACCGATTTCGATAATTATTTTTGCATCTGAAAGTTAGTGTCTCAGAGGTGGTCCCATACTATTCTGGTTTAGATCTGATCATTGGATCATGAAAGATATATACATATATATTTTTTTATATGAGAATTGAAGTCGGTTTTGTTGCTTATAATTTATTTGTTATAGTTCCGGTTCGAATTTTATTATGAATATTTTAATTTAAAAAAGCCACGAAGTCAGATCTGAATTTCTGAGGCTATTTCATAAAATTTAATGCTAAATCTAGCCTCGAAAAGGCTAACCTGGTCACACTGATTGCGGTTACTAGGACCCTATCTAGGATTGGGGACTTGCCGGTTCAATAGAATGGGCGAGGGGAGTAGTATCGAGCTTGGGCAAACCGGCAGGTACTGCTCCAAAAAAGCAGCGGTGTGCTGAACAAGTAGGGGATAGAGTCGCCAAAAGACCTAAAACAGGCGGCCACAAATATTCTTCTTTCAGCGACGTGGTTAAGAGCGGCGGTGATGTACTGGCCATCATTGACTGAGGGGGAGAGGAAGGAACTATCCATTAAAAGAAGTGGAGGTGGGTAGAGGAGGCGATAGCCGATATCGACCTTCAAATCCTGAAGGATAACCCCGGACCTCTTCCCTTGGCCACGATTCCGCTGGTATCAGGGCAGAGCAAAGCTCATCGCCTGCGAGGACCATAGGTCAGCTCAGCTGTATATGTTGGCCATATGCAAAATAGCTGAGGTCTGGCCGGGGGCCAAACTCGAAGCTCTTAGCAAGGACGAGATTTCTATTAGACCCAGAGCTCGGGTTTGGATCCGGCCAAACCAGCAGAGCCAGAAAGAATAGAGCAGATTTTTAAAAGCTGTAACAGAGACCTGCCGACTCATAACTGGAAGGTAGAGAAAATCATTGAGGAGCTAGTAGAAGGCAGGAGGTAGGTGTTGGTAATCCCCAACGCCAAATCGCTTGCCCCACTGGCGCAGAAAGAATGGGTGGTCAGCTTCGGGTTGCCTGCGCAGCGGAGGTGCAGAAGGGTTGCCCAGCAACCAATTCTCGACTCACTCGATGAGCTAAACAGTCTTGCGAGGCTACAAATTACTTTTCCGTAATCTGTGTTTACGTAGCCTACAGCTGCATCTCTTTCTTAAGAAAAGGTAATTTGTGCCTTTGACCCTGGAAAGTCATGCTTCATCGAATCGGCCACGCAAGAAATATAAAAAAAAAAAAGCCATAATAAATTTTATTATATCCACATTAGTTTTTTAGTATATTCTTTATGTTTTCACAAAATAATAATAATATTTTGGCGCTTACATTTTTGCTGTTGTGCAAATAGAGAGACCTACCTGTTATAAAAAACTTTTTTTAATTTAGATGTTGCCCGGACAAAGTAATCGAACCCAGGTCAGTAGTACGCACCTCTAACCACTCAGCCAAGCCACTGCGGCCAACTCTAAGAGCATGACCTACCATTTCTAAAAAATTGTTTGTGGAGTTAAAGACTTGTTTGTTGACTATAAATTTTGTTAAGGAATGTTAATAAAAGAAAACAGAAGTGAAAAAGAAATAATTATATTTTTCAATTTCGGTGTTTGGGCATCTGAAAGGGAGGTTAGCCTAAACANTATAATTCTATTTTTCAATTTCGGTTTTTGGGCATCTGAAAGGGAGGTTAGCCTAAACAGCCACTTCAGATTTCCTAATCTTATTCAGTTTTGAGTTTTGTCGTATGTTAAAATTTAGAATACGAGGCGTTTATATGGGGACAATATCATAATAATTCTATAAATAAATTGAGCGTTTCCAAAAGGCCCTTCTTAAATTTGCATTACTTTTATTTTTTTCTGCGCCTATGCCTTCCTGCTCTTCTCGTTCACTTTAAATAAACCCAAATAAATTAAATAAGATATCGAACTGTATCTTAGTTGATTTTGCTTTAGACAGAAGTGTATTTATTAATATTCTGAATTCGTACTTTCGATTCCTTATTTTTTTTTATGAAATAATAATAATAATAGATTGGCGCTTACACATATGTTTGTGTTTGGCCAAGCTTCTCCTCCGATTTGTGGCGTGCGCCTTGATGTTGTCACACAAAGCGGAGGGACCTACAGTTTTACGCCGACTCCGAACGGCGATTGTATTTTTATGAGAAGCTGTTTTTCATGGCAGAAATACACTCGGAGGTTTGCCATTGCCTGCCNTTTTTTTCTATATTTTTGCGATGTTGCTTTGACCAGGGTTTGAACCCAGGCATTGTGGAGCGGAAGCGCGCACTGCTTACCACTACACCACAGCGGCCGACATTTTATGAAATGCTCTTTAAAATATACGAAATTTTTTTAATACTCGGATAGTACAAACTAGAAATAAAATCAAATAAACTTAAAAATAAGCAGTAAATACAAAAAAACCCTAACTTCATTAATGGTCAGTGAAAATACTCCGGCTGAACCCTCCACGAGGGTGCCAACTGGTAATGGGCACCATAGTTAAGGTTCTGTACAATGTCAGTGCTATGTACTCAAGCTCCGTATTAGCTTAGTTATATAGAAATGGTTTTTATCGTGGCCTATGGAGGTAATGGAGGAGCAACCCTCTAGAAAAAAGGTCTGGGTTGGAGCAAGGTGTTAAACGACCCGTGCTGATGTTCAGTCTAGCTGGAGACCCAGATTACTAACTAACCCAGTCTCGAACGGAGAGCTGTCTATACCAGACGATCCCCGGTTCTATCTAGCCCTACCTGTGTATACGGACCTCTGTGCAGGAGGACATTTAAAAAATAAATCAGTAAGGAGGAAGGTCCTCCAACAAACCGACAGGGGTGGCTTCGACTTCTGCTTCAGCCACGAGCAGGGAAGGGTCAGACCGCCATTGTTAGGAGGTAGATGGAGCTTAGCCGACAGGGAAGGAGGCAGTTGGGGGAGAGGAGGCCTGGACAGACCGATCTTCAATAGTTGAATGGCTTGAGCTGCAGGGACAGCTCCGCCTAGGGCAACCAAACCCCAAAACGCCCAATTTTTATTCCAAGGGCAGGAGTTATACCGGCAGGCTGCTATAGAGAAACCAGGCAGCTCAAAACAAGTTGCTATTGCGAGCAGTGTGACCAGGTGATTGTAAAATGCGAAGCTAAATTCGTTTTTAAAAAAGTTTGGAAAAAGTTATACGCTATGAAAATTGAATGAATGAAATCCCATTTTCTGTAAATAACTTCTTAAATAATTCTCATCAAAACACAGAATTGCTAGCAAAAAGAAGTTTGGGATAAGGAAAATGCAAAAATTTTAATATTTTCTTCATCATAGTACACAAGTAGTACGCTAAAAATCAAATTGAAAAAGTACGGTTTAAAGCAAAATTCTTAGTATTATTTTTAAAAAGCTAAGAAAGTATTTCCCAAAAAAGTGGTACTTCGCACTGTTATTTTAATATTTCAAGGATAAATAAAAGTTTTAAAAATATTAAAGCTTTTTAGGTAGGTACTTATTTTTAACCGACTTCCAAAAATGGAGGAGGTTATCAGTTCGTCGGAATATTTTTTATTTTTTATTTTATGTATGCATAACTTTGGACCACGTCAACCGATTTCAATAATTATTTTTGCATCTGAAAGTTAGTGTCTCAGAGGTGGTCCCATACTAATCTGGTTTAGATCTGATCATTGGATCATGAAAGATATATACATATATATTTTTTTATATGAGAATTGAAGTCGGTTTTTTGCTTATAATTTATTTGTTATAGTTCCGGTTCGAATTTTAATATGAATATTTTAATTTAAAAAAGCCACGAGGTCAGATCTGAATTTCTGAGGCTATTGCATAAAATTTAATGCTAAATCTAGCCTCGAAAAGGCTAACCTGGTCACACTGATTGCGGTTACTAGGACCCTATCTAGGATTGGGGACTTGCCGGTTCAATAGAATGGGCGAGGGGAGTAGTATCGAGCTTTGGCAAACCGGCAGGTACTGCTCCAAAAAAGCAGCGGTGTGATGAACAAGTAGGGGATAGAGTCGCCAAAAGACCTAAAACAGGCGGCCACAAATATTCTTCTTTCAGCGACGTTGTTAAGAGCGGCGGTGATGTACTGGCCATCATTGACTGAGGGGGAGAGGAAGGAACTATCCATTAAAAGAAGTGGAGGTGGGTAGAGGAGGCGATAGCCGATATCGACCTTCAAATCCTGAAGGATAACCCCGGACCTCTTCCCTTGGCCACGGTTCTGCTGGTATCAGGGCAGAGCAAAGCTCATCGCCTGCGAGGACCATAGGTCAGCTCAGCTGTATATGTTGGCCATATGCAAATTAGCTGAGGTCTGGCCGGGGGCCAAACTCGAAGTTCTTAGCAAGGACGAGATTCCTATTAGACCCAGAGCTCGGGTTTGGATCCGGCCAACCCAGCAGAGCCAGAAAGAATAGAGCAGATTTTTAAAAGCTGTAACAGAGACCTGCCGACTCATAACTGGAAGGTAGAGAAAATCATTGAGGAGCTAGTAGAAGGCAGGAGGTAGGTGTTGGTAATCCCCAACGCCGAATCGCTTGCCCCACTGGCGCAGAAAGAATGGGTGGTCAGCTTCGGGTTGCCTGCGCAGCGGAGGTGCAGAAGGGTTGCCCAGCAGCCAATTCTCGACTCACTCGGTGAGGCTAAACAGTCTTGCGAGGCTACTCGATGAAGAAGACTTACTAGATACCACCGAAGTTGAGGAGGTCGTGCAGTAGGACGCACACATCATGATTGTGGAGGTTAAGCCGACGAATTCCTATGAAGCTAATCTACCATTCTAGGCACGCGTCTGCGAATCCTTTGGAGCGCTTTGAAGTCGGTGGATTTAATGCTGCCCTCATCTAGGAGCCGTGGACACACCGCAATAACATCTGCGGGCTAAGAATGAAGTAATTTAAACTTATTGCCTCGCAAAACGCAGGTAGGACTCGAGCTTGCATATTAGCAAAGAATAAAATAAACATCTTCTTGCTTCAACAGCTTAGCAGTGGCGATTGGATAGGGTCAAGCATTGAGCTGGACAAAACCAGCTTCTGGGTAGCCTCTGCCTACATGGCCCACCATAGGGACGCCCCTCCAGATGAGGTTCGTGCGCTGTGGAAGTAGGCAGCCTCCTTGAACAAACCACTCAATAGTTTGTTCTGCTGTGGCGTTAATGCCCACAATACATTGTGGGGAGTACAGACACTAAGGAAAGAGGTGAGTCATGATTAGACTTCATTCTAGGAAATAAACCTAATGTTATGAATTAAGGCCCAGAGCCGACCTTTATAACAACGAACAGAGACCGACTGGGAAGCTTACAACAAAAAACTAAGGTCTTTACTGCCAAAGATGCCTCCCAACGATCCCACCACGCGTGTGGAGCTGGACAGAATGGTTAATCAGGTAACTAAAGCCATGAATAGTTCTTTAGCACCGGATGTCCGGTTGTTCGCCTCGTTACGTGAATCTTACAGGACTCTGTTCAACAGGGCTAAAGCCACGATAACGTTAGAAGACTGGGAAGCCTACAAGGCTGACTTGAAGATATACAAAAAGCAGTTATGACTGCGAAACGTGAATCCTGGCAAATCTATTGCAAGGGAATAGAGGAAACATCGGAAGCGGCCAGACTAAGAAGAATTCTTGCAAAGTCGTCATGTGACCTAGGCTATCTTAAGGGTCACAGGAACGCATGTACTACGACCAGCAAGGAATTATTTGGTATCCATACTATTTCAAAACAAGTGTAAGAAACTATATAGTTACGGTTTTCAAGTATGAAAATATGTTTGTGTCGAGCTCCACACGGCTTGACCATATATTAGAACTAATAAATAAATAAAAATTTCCTAATATCACAAATACCATTGAATTCTTTATTTTAGCAAGTAGTGCTTTTGTTTAGTGCATCAATTGTTCATTCGGCTTAATATTATGACAACGTAGCAAAAATTATTTACAGGTCTATTCTGCACGTTACCGAAGATTTTGTAACCGGAAAATTGTATTACCAAAAAATTTTACCAGTTCTTGTCACCGCGATTCTAGGTACGTTGGTAATGCAGTTAAAATATTCAGCAATTCAGCTATGAAGAATTGTGCAAATCCTGGCATTGCATATTTCACGGGGCAATAATTTGTTACCAGCTTATGAGATGGTAACAAAATTTACCGGTTACAAGAGTATACAGAATGCGAAAAGGGTTTAAAAATTTACAGGAACTTTATTTACCGGTTANCGTTGGGGGAGAGAGGCCTGGACAGACAGGTCTTCAATAGTTGAATGGCTTGAGCTGCAGGGACAGCTCCGCCTAAAGCAACCAAACCCCATAACACCCAATCCTTATTCCAAGGGCAGGAATTATACCGGCAGGCTGCTATAGAGAAACCAGGCAGCTCAAAACAAGTTGCTATTGCGAGCAGTGTGACCAGGTGATTGTAAAATGCGAAGCTAAATTCGTTTTTAAAAAAGTTTGGAAAAAGTTATACGCTATGAAAATTGAATGAATGAAATCCCATTTTCTGTAAATAACTTCTTAAATAATTCTCATCAAAACACAGAATTGCTAGCAAAAAGAAGTTTGGGATAAGGAAAATGNCCAGGCAGCTCAAAACAAGTTGCTATTGCGAGCAGTGTGACCAGGTGATTGTAAAATGCGAAGCTAAATTCGTTGTTAAAAAAGTTTGGAAAAGGTTATACGCTATGAAAATTGAATGAATGAAATCCCATTTTCTGTAAATAACTTCTTAAATAATTCTCATCAAAACACAGAATAGCTAGCAAAAAGAAGTTTGGGATAAGGAAAATGGAAAAATTTTAATATTCTCTTCATCATAGTACACAAGTAGTACGTCAAAAATCAAATTGAAAAAATACGGTTTAAAGCAAAATTGTTAGTATTATTTTTAAAAAGCTAAGAAAGTATTTCCCAAAGAAGTGGTACTTCGCACTGTTATTTTAATATTTCAAGGATAAATAAAAGTTTTAAAAATATTAAAGCTTTTTAGGTAGGTACTTATTTTTAACCGACTTCCAAAAATGGAGGAGGTTATCAGTTCGTCGGAATATTTTTTATTTTTTATTTTATGTATGCATANAACCGACTTCCAAAAATGGAGGTTATCAGTTCGTCGGAATATTTTTTATTTTATGTATGCATAACTTTGGACCACGTCAACCGATTTCGATAATTATTTTTGCATCGGAAAGGTAGTGTCTCAGAAGTGGTCCTATACTAATCTGGTTTAGATCTGATCATTGGATCATGAAAGATATATACATATATATTTTTTTTATATGAGAATTGAATTCGGTTTTTTTTGCTTATAATTTATTTGTTATAGTTCCGGATCGAATTTTATTAGGAATATTTTAATTTAAAAATGCCAAGAGGTCAGATCTGAATTTCTGAGGCAATTGCATAAAATTTAATGCTAAATCTAGCCTCGAAAAGCTAACCTGGCCACACTGATTGCGGTTACTAGGACCCTATCTAGGATTGGGGACTTGCCGGTTCAATAGAATGGGCGAGGGGAGTAGTATCGAGCTTGGGCAAACCGGCAGGTACTGCTCCAAAAAAGCAGCGGTGTGCTGAACAAGTAGGGGATAGAGTCGCCAAAAGACCTAAAACAGGCGGCCACAAATATTCTTCTTTCAGCGACGTTGTTAAGAGCGGCGGTGATGTACTGGCCATCATTGACTGAGGGGGAGAGGAAGGAACTATCCATTAAAAGAAGTGGAGGTGGGTAGAGGAGGCGATTGCCGATATCGACCTTCAAATCCTGAAGGATAACCCCGGACCTCTTCCCTTGGCCACGATTCTGCTGGTATCAGAGCAGAGCAAAGCTCATCGCCTGCGAGGACTATAGGTCAGCTCAGCTGTATATGTTGGCCATATGCAAAATAGCTGAGGTCTGGTCGGGGGCCAAACTCGAAGCTCTTAGCAAGGACGAGATTCCTATTAGACCCAGAGCTCGGGTTTGGATCCGGCCAAACCAGCAGAGCCAGAAAGAATAGAGCAGATTTTTAAAAGCTGTAACAGAGACCTGCCGACTCATAACTGGAAGGTAGAGAAAATCATTGAGGAGCTAGTAGAAGGCAGGAGGTAGGTGTTGGTAATCCCCAACGCCGAATCGCTTGCCCCACTGGCGCAGAAAGAATGGGTGGTCAGCTTCGGGTTGCCTGCGCAGCGGAGGTGCAGAAGGGTTGCCCAGCAGCCAATTCTCGACTCACTCG
>NW_016157636.1:40855-53397 GCF_001687245.7 Rhagoletis zephyria | reverse complement strand
TTTATTCCAAGGGCAGGAGTTATACCGGCAGGCTGCTATAGAGAAACCAGGCAGCTCAAAACAAGTTGCTATTGCGAGCAGTGTGACCAGGTGATTGTAAAATGCGAAGCTAAATTCGTTTTTAAAAAAGTTTGGAAAAAGTTATACGCTATGAAAACTGAATGAATGAAATCCCATTTTCTGTAAATAACTTCTTAAATAATTCTCATCAAAACACAGAATAGCTAGCAAAAAGAAGTTTGGGATAAGGAAAATGCAAAAATTTTAATATTCTCTTCATCATAGTACACAAGTAGTACGCCAAAAATCAAATTGAAAAAATACGGTTTAAAGCAAAATTCTTAGTATTATTTTTAAAAAGCTAAGAAAGTATTTCCCAAAGAAGAGGTACTTCGCACTGTTATTTTAATATTTCAAGGATAAATAAAAGTTTTAAAATATTAAAGCTTTTTAGGTAGGTACTTATTTTTAACCGACTTCCAAAAATGGAGGTTATCAATTCGTCGGAATATTTTTTAATTTATGTATGCATAACTTTGGACCACGTCAACCGATTTCGATAATATTTGCATCGGAAAGGTAGTGTCTCAGAGGTGGTGCTATACTAATCTGGTTTAGATCGGATCATTGGATCATGAAAGATATATACATATATATTTTTTTTATATGAGAATTGAATTCGGTTTTTTTTGCTTATAATTTATTTGTTATAGTTCCGGATCGAATCTTATTATGAATATTTTAATTTAAAAAAGCCACGAGGTCAGATCTGAATTTCTGAGGCTATTGCATTAAATTTAATGCTAAATCTAGCCTCGAAAAGGCTAACCTGGTCACACTGATTGCCTGGACACTGGATTGGGGACTTGCCGGTTCAATAGAATGGGCGAGGGGAGTAGTATCGAGCTTGGGCAAACCGGCAGGTACTGCTCCAAAAAAGCAGCGGTGTGCTGAACAAGTAGGGGATAGAGTCGCCAAAAGACCTAAAACAGGCGGCCACAAATATTCTTCTTTCAGCCACGTTGTTAAGAGCGTCGGTGATGTACTGGCCATAGGGATGCAAACGATGCATCGATATTTTTGAAACATCGATAATATCGGTTCAAAATTCGATGTTTGCCATCGATGTTTACAATTTCCTAAAATCGCTAAATTGTCGATACATCGATGCCGGTTTCAGCGATGTTTTACCATCGAATTCCTATCCACATCCACATACTAAAATTTTTTGGCTGGCCATGAATTTTAATATTTACTCTTTTAAAAGGAACATTCAGAAATTTCGAGCTTACTCTTATCTTTCGATATTAAAAATGCATACTTAGTCATTAAAAGAGGCCCAGGATCCCGTTAAAATTTCAACGAAATTGGGCCTTGGAGCTTTAGGCTCAGCGAACTTACGACGGCATGCATTTCTATTCTATTTATAGGGAAGGAATGGTAAATAAATAAAGGCAATAATTGAATTACAGGGAGTTGGAATTGAAAAGTATTAAATTTTCCTAACAAATTTCGAAACATCGGAAACCATCGATATATCGATGTTTTTCTGGCGATGTATTTTAGCATCGATGTTCATTTTTCCGATGCATCGAAACATCGATGTATCGATGTTACTCCCAAAAATTTGCATCCCTAACAGGCGATCATTGACTGAGGGGGAGAGGAAGGAACTATCCATTAAAAGAAGTGGAGGTGGGTAGAGGAGGCGATAGCCGATATCGACCTTCAAATCCTGAAGGATAACCCCGGACCTCTTCCCTTGGCCACGAATCTGCTGGCATCAGGGCAGAGCAAAGCTCATCGCCTGCGAGGACCATAGGTCAGCTCAGCTGTATATGTTTGCCATATGCAAAATAGCTGAGGTCTGGCCGGGGGCCAAACTCGAAGCTCTTAGCAAGGACGAGTTTCCTATTAGACCCAGAGCTCGGGTTTGGATCCGGCCAAAACAGCAGGGCCAGAAAGAATAGAGCAGATTTTTAAAAGCTGTAACAGAGACCTGCCGACTCATAACTGGAAGGTAGAGAAAATCATTGAGGAGCTAGTAGAAGGCAGGAGGTAGGTGTTGGTAATCCCCAACGCCGAATCGCTTGCCCCACTGGCGCAGAAAGAATGGGTGGTCAGCTTCGGGTTGCCTGCGCAGCGGAGGTGCAGAAGGGTTGCCCAGCAGGCAATTCTCGACTCACTCGGTGAGGCTAAACAGTCTTGCGAGGCTACTCGATGAAGAAGACTTACTAGATACCACCGAAGTTGAGGAGGTCGTGCAGTAGGACGCACACATCATGATTGTGGAGGTTAAGCCGACGAATTCCTATGAAGCTAATCTACCATTCTAGGCACGCGTCTGCGAATCCTTTGGAGCGCTTTGAAGTCGGTGGATTTAATGCTGCCCTCATCTAGGAGCCGTGGACACACCGCAATAACATCTGCGGGCTAAGAATGAAGTAATTTAAACTTATTGCCTCGCAAAACGCAGGTAGGACTCGAGCTTGCATATTAGCAAAGAATAAAATAAACATCTTCTTGCTTCAACAGCTTAGCAGTGGCGATTGGATAGGGTCAAGCATTGAGCTGGACAAAACCAGCTTCTGGGTAGCCTCTGCCTACATGGCCCACCATAGGGACGCCCCTCCAGATGAGGTTCGTGCGCTGTGGAAGTAGGCAGCCTCCTTGAACAAACCACTCAATAGTTTGTTCTGCTGTGGCGTTAATGCCCACAATACATTGTGGGGAGTACAGACACTAAGGAAAGAGGTGAGTCATGATTAGACTTCATTCTAGGAAATAAACCTAATGTTATGAATTAAGGCCCAGAGCCGACCTTTATAACAACGAACAGAGACCGACTGGGAAGCTTACAACAAAAAACTAAGGTCTTTACTGCCAAAGATGCCTCCCAACGATCCCACCACGCGTGTGGAGCTGGACAGAATGGTTAATCAGGTAACTAAAGCCATGAATAGTTCTTTAGCACCGGATGTCCGGTTGTTCGCCTCGTTACGTGAATCTTACAGGACTCTGTTCAACAGGGCTAAAGCCACGATAACGTTAGAAGACTGGGAAGCCTACAAGGCTGACTTGAAGATATACAAAAAGCAGTTATGACTGCGAAACGTGAATCCTGGCAAATCTATTGCAAGGGAATAGAGGAAACATCGGAAGCGGCCAGACTAAGAAGAATTCTTGCAAAGTCGTCATGTGACCTAGGCTATCTTAAGGGTCACAGGAACGCATGTACTACGACCAGCAAGGAATTATTTGGTATCCATACTATTTCAAAACAAGTGTAAGAAACTATATAGTTACGGTTTTCAAGTATGAAAATATGTTTGTGTCGAGCTCCACACGGCTTGACCATATATTAGAACTAATAAATAAATAAAAATTTCCTAATATCACAAATACCATTGAATTCTTTATTTTAGCAAGTAGTGCTTTTGTTTAGTGCATCAATTGTTCATTCGGCTTAATATTATGACAACGTAGCAAAAATTATTTACAGGTCTATTCTGCACGTTACCGAAGATTTTGTAACCGGAAAATTGTATTACCAAAAAATTTTACCAGTTCTTGTCACCGCGATTCTAGGTACGTTGGTAATGCAGTTAAAATATTCAGCAATTCAGCTATGAAGAATTGTGCAAATCCTGGCATTGCATATTTCACGGGGCAATAATTTGTTACCAGCTTATGAGATGGTAACAAAATTTACCGGTTACAAACTTTTTATTACCAGCGCAGAATAGACCTGTTAATATCAAAAAAGGGCTTTCCATACGTCTTTTTTATTGATAACAACGATATTGTTTATTTCTTCACATTTTGTTGACAAAAATATAACATATAAAGCAATTGTTAATATTAATGTTGTTCTAAAAACACGCATTTCTACAAAACTCGCGATGAAACGAATTACTACAATGTACTATTTCACGGGCCAACAAAAATGGGAAACAATTTTGTAACCTAAAATGTTTCTGTTATTTTTTGGCCTTTATAACAATTATATTCAACAATTTATATTGAGCTCGAGGCCGTTTTAAATGAAAATTTTATTGTGGAAAAGCAACAATAATTTGAAAAAATGGTAGAAGTGATAGCTATTTCGGAAATCACCACATTTCCTCATCAGACTTCTTTCAGTAGGATTCGAACCGACGATCCCACTGACTCAGCCAGTTGCCTATGCACCGTGCTAAGACGCCTTGTAAATTATCGTTTGCTTATTTCCACTATTTTCATTTTTGTTATGCCAACACAATCAAGCGCAGCTATTCCGCTGCAATTCACTTGATCATGTGGTTGTTGGTTTTGTTGGTTTGTGCTAATAATTCTATTTTTAGAATGCTTAACTTTTAGGTGTGCTCGTCCTTAAGTTATTTGTTTTTTGTTATTTTTTGGCCTTTTAACAATTATATTCAACAATTTTATAATGAGCTCGAGGCCATTTTTTAAATGAAAATTTATTGTGGAAAAGCAACAATAATTTGAAAAAATGGTAGAAGTGATAGCTATTTCGGAAATCACCACATTTCCTCATCAGACTTCTTTCAGTAGGATTCGAACCGACGATCCCACTGACTCAGCCAGTTGCCTATGCACCGTGCTAAGACGCCTTGTAAATTATCGTTTGCTTATTTCCACTATTTTCATTTTTGTTATGCCAACACAATCAAGCGCAGCTATTCCGCTGCAATTCACTTGATCATGTGGTTGTTGGTTTTGTTGGTTTGTGCTAATAATTCTATTTTTAGAATGCTTAACTTTTAGGTGTGCTCGTCCTTAAGTTATTTGTTTTTTGTTATTTTTTGGCCTTTTAACAATTATATTCAACAATTTTATAATGAGCTCGAGGCCATTTTTTAAATGAAAATTTATTGTGGAAAAGCAACAATAATTTGAAAAAATGGTAGAAGTGATAGCTATTTCGGAAATCACCACATTTCCTCATCAGACTTCTTTCAGTAGGATTCGAACCGACGATCCCACTGACTCAGCCAGTTGCCTATGCACCGTGCTAAGACGCCTTGTAAATTATCGTTTGCTTATTTCCACTATTTTCATTTTTGTTATGCCAACACAATCAAGCGCAGCTATTCCGCTGCAATTCACTTGATCATGTGGTTGTTGGTTTTGTTGGTTTGTGCTAATAATTCTATTTTTAGAATGCTTAACTTTTAGGTGTGCTCGTCCTTAAGTTATTTGTTTTTTGTTATTTTTTGGCCTTTTAACAATTATATTCAACAATTTTATAATGAGCTCGAGGCCATTTTTTAAATGAAAATTTATTGTGGAAAAGCAACAATAATTTGAAAAAATGGTAGAAGTGATAGCTATTTCGGAAATCACCACATTTCCTCATCAGACTTCTTTCAGTAGGATTCGAACCGACGATCCCACTGACTCAGCCAGTTGCCTATGCACCGTGCTAAGACGCCTTGTAAATTATCGTTTGCTTATTTCCACTATTTTCATTTTTGTTATGCCAACACAATCAAGCGCAGCTATTCCGCTGCAATTCACTTGATCATGTGGTTGTTGGTTTTGTTGGTTTGTGCTAATAATTCTATTTTTAGAATGCTTAACTTTTAGGTGTGCTCGTCCTTAAGTTATTTGTTTTTTGTTATTTTTTGGCCTTTTAACAATTATATTCAACAATTTTATAATGAGCTCGAGGCCATTTTTTAAATGAAAATTTATTGTGGAAAAGCAACAATAATTTGAAAAAATGGTAGAAGTGATAGCTATTTCGGAAATCACCACATTTCCTCATCAGACTTCTTTCAGTAGGATTCGAACCGACGATCCCACTGACTCAGCCAGTTGCCTATGCACCGTGCTAAGACGCCTTGTAAATTATCGTTTGCTTATTTCCACTATTTTCATTTTTGTTATGCCAACACAATCAAGCGCAGCTATTCCGCTGCAATTCACTTGATCATGTGGTTGTTGGTTTTGTTGGTTTGTGCTAATAATTCTATTTTTAGAATGCTTAACTTTTAGGTGTGCTCGTCCTTAAGTTATTTGTTTTTTGTTATTTTTTGGCCTTTTAACAATTATATTCAACAATTTTATAATGAGCTCGAGGCCATTTTTTAAATGAAAATTTATTGTGGAAAAGCAACAATAATTTGAAAAAATGGTAGAAGTGATAGCTATTTCGGAAATCACCACATTTCCTCATCAGACTTCTTTCAGTAGGATTCGAACCGACGATCCCACTGACTCAGCCAGTTGCCTATGCACCGTGCTAAGACGCCTTGTAAATTATCGTTTGCTTATTTCCACTATTTTCATTTTTGTTATGCCAACACAATCAAGCGCAGCTATTCCGCTGCAATTCACTTGATCATGTGGTTGTTGGTTTTGTTGGTTTGTGCTAATAATTCTATTTTTAGAATGCTTAACTTTTAGGTGTGCTCGTCCTTAAGTTATTTGTTTTTTGTTATTTTTTGGCCTTTTAACAATTATATTCAACAATTTTATAATGAGCTCGAGGCCATTTTTTAAATGAAAATTTATTGTGGAAAAGCAACAATAATTTGAAAAAATGGTAGAAGTGATAGCTATTTCGGAAATCACCACATTTCCTCATCAGACTTCTTTCAGTAGGATTCGAACCGACGATCCCACTGACTCAGCCAGTTGCCTATGCACCGTGCTAAGACGCCTTGTAAATTATCGTTTGCTTATTTCCACTATTTTCATTTTTGTTATGCCAACACAATCAAGCGCAGCTATTCCGCTGCAATTCACTTGATCATGTGGTTGTTGGTTTTGTTGGTTTGTGCTAATAATTCTATTTTTAGAATGCTTAACTTTTAGGTGTGCTCGTCCTTAAGTTATTTGTTTTTTGTTATTTTTTGGCCTTTTAACAATTATATTCAACAATTTTATAATGAGCTCGAGGCCATTTTTTAAATGAAAATTTATTGTGGAAAAGCAACAATAATTTGAAAAAATGGTAGAAGTGATAGCTATTTCGGAAATCACCACATTTCCTCATCAGACTTCTTTCAGTAGGATTCGAACCGACGATCCCACTGACTCAGCCAGTTGCCTATGCACCGTGCTAAGACGCCTTGTAAATTATCGTTTGCTTATTTCCACTATTTTCATTTTTGTTATGCCAACACAATCAAGCGCAGCTATTCCGCTGCAATTCACTTGATCATGTGGTTGTTGGTTTTGTTGGTTTGTGCTAATAATTCTATTTTTAGAATGCTTAACTTTTAGGTGTGCTCGTCCTTAAGTTATTTGTTTTTTGTTATTTTTTGGCCTTTTAACAATTATATTCAACAATTTTATAATGAGCTCGAGGCCATTTTTTAAATGAAAATTTATTGTGGAAAAGCAACAATAATTTGAAAAAATGGTAGAAGTGATAGCTATTTCGGAAATCACCACATTTCCTCATCAGACTTCTTTCAGTAGGATTCGAACCGACGATCCCACTGACTCAGCCAGTTGCCTATGCACCGTGCTAAGACGCCTTGTAAATTATCGTTTGCTTATTTCCACTATTTTCATTTTTGTTATGCCAACACAATCAAGCGCAGCTATTCCGCTGCAATTCACTTGATCATGTGGTTGTTGGTTTTGTTGGTTTGTGCTAATAATTCTATTTTTAGAATGCTTAACTTTTAGGTGTGCTCGTCCTTAAGTTATTTGTTTTTTGTTATTTTTTGGCCTTTTAACAATTATATTCAACAATTTTATAATGAGCTCGAGGCCATTTTTTAAATGAAAATTTATTGTGGAAAAGCAACAATAATTTGAAAAAATGGTAGAAGTGATAGCTATTTCGGAAATCACCACATTTCCTCATCAGACTTCTTTCAGTAGGATTCGAACCGACGATCCCACTGACTCAGCCAGTTGCCTATGCACCGTGCTAAGACGCCTTGTAAATTATCGTTTGCTTATTTCCACTATTTTCATTTTTGTTATGCCAACACAATCAAGCGCAGCTATTCCGCTGCAATTCACTTGATCATGTGGTTGTTGGTTTTGTTGGTTTGTGCTAATAATTCTATTTTTAGAATGCTTAACTTTTAGGTGTGCTCGTCCTTAAGTTATTTGTTTTTTGTTATTTTTTGGCCTTTTAACAATTATATTCAACAATTTTATAATGAGCTCGAGGCCATTTTTTAAATGAAAATTTATTGTGGAAAAGCAACAATAATTTGAAAAAATGGTAGAAGTGATAGCTATTTCGGAAATCACCACATTTCCTCATCAGACTTCTTTCAGTAGGATTCGAACCGACGATCCCACTGACTCAGCCAGTTGCCTATGCACCGTGCTAAGACGCCTTGTAAATTATCGTTTGCTTATTTCCACTATTTTCATTTTTGTTATGCCAACACAATCAAGCGCAGCTATTCCGCTGCAATTCACTTGATCATGTGGTTGTTGGTTTTGTTGGTTTGTGCTAATAATTCTATTTTTAGAATGCTTAACTTTTAGGTGTGCTCGTCCTTAAGTTATTTGTTTTTTGTTATTTTTTGGCCTTTTAACAATTATATTCAACAATTTTATAATGAGCTCGAGGCCATTTTTTAAATGAAAATTTATTGTGGAAAAGCAACAATAATTTGAAAAAATGGTAGAAGTGATAGCTATTTCGGAAATCACCACATTTCCTCATCAGACTTCTTTCAGTAGGATTCGAACCGACGATCCCACTGACTCAGCCAGTTGCCTATGCACCGTGCTAAGACGCCTTGTAAATTATCGTTTGCTTATTTCCACTATTTTCATTTTTGTTATGCCAACACAATCAAGCGCAGCTATTCCGCTGCAATTCACTTGATCATGTGGTTGTTGGTTTTGTTGGTTTGTGCTAATAATTCTATTTTTAGAATGCTTAACTTTTAGGTGTGCTCGTCCTTAAGTTATTTGTTTTTTGTTATTTTTTGGCCTTTTAACAATTATATTCAACAATTTTATAATGAGCTCGAGGCCATTTTTTAAATGAAAATTTATTGTGGAAAAGCAACAATAATTTGAAAAAATGGTAGAAGTGATAGCTATTTCGGAAATCACCACATTTCCTCATCAGACTTCTTTCAGTAGGATTCGAACCGACGATCCCACTGACTCAGCCAGTTGCCTATGCACCGTGCTAAGACGCCTTGTAAATTATCGTTTGCTTATTTCCACTATTTTCATTTTTGTTATGCCAACACAATCAAGCGCAGCTATTCCGCTGCAATTCACTTGATCATGTGGTTGTTGGTTTTGTTGGTTTGTGCTAATAATTCTATTTTTAGAATGCTTAACTTTTAGGTGTGCTCGTCCTTAAGTTATTTGTTTTTTGTTATTTTTTGGCCTTTTAACAATTATATTCAACAATTTTATAATGAGCTCGAGGCCATTTTTTAAATGAAAATTTATTGTGGAAAAGCAACAATAATTTGAAAAAATGGTAGAAGTGATAGCTATTTCGGAAATCACCACATTTCCTCATCAGACTTCTTTCAGTAGGATTCGAACCGACGATCCCACTGACTCAGCCAGTTGCCTATGCACCGTGCTAAGACGCCTTGTAAATTATCGTTTGCTTATTTCCACTATTTTCATTTTTGTTATGCCAACACAATCAAGCGCAGCTATTCCGCTGCAATTCACTTGATCATGTGGTTGTTGGTTTTGTTGGTTTGTGCTAATAATTCTATTTTTAGAATGCTTAACTTTTAGGTGTGCTCGTCCTTAAGTTATTTGTTTTTTGTTATTTTTTGGCCTTTTAACAATTATATTCAACAATTTTATAATGAGCTCGAGGCCATTTTTTAAATGAAAATTTATTGTGGAAAAGCAACAATAATTTGAAAAAATGGTAGAAGTGATAGCTATTTCGGAAATCACCACATTTCCTCATCAGACTTCTTTCAGTAGGATTCGAACCGACGATCCCACTGACTCAGCCAGTTGCCTATGCACCGTGCTAAGACGCCTTGTAAATTATCGTTTGCTTATTTCCACTATTTTCATTTTTGTTATGCCAACACAATCAAGCGCAGCTATTCCGCTGCAATTCACTTGATCATGTGGTTGTTGGTTTTGTTGGTTTGTGCTAATAATTCTATTTTTAGAATGCTTAACTTTTAGGTGTGCTCGTCCTTAAGTTATTTGTTTTTTGTTATTTTTTGGCCTTTTAACAATTATATTCAACAATTTTATAATGAGCTCGAGGCCATTTTTTAAATGAAAATTTATTGTGGAAAAGCAACAATAATTTGAAAAAATGGTAGAAGTGATAGCTATTTCGGAAATCACCACATTTCCTCATCAGACTTCTTTCAGTAGGATTCGAACCGACGATCCCACTGACTCAGCCAGTTGCCTATGCACCGTGCTAAGTACGCCTTGTAAATTATCGTTTGCTTATTTCCACTATTTTCATTTTTGTTATGCCAACACAATCAAGCGCAGCTATTCCGCTGCAATTCACTTGATCATGTGGTTGTTGGTTTTGTTGGTTTGTGCTAATAATTCTATTTTTAGAATGCTTAACTTTTAGGTGTGCTCGTCCTTAAGTTATTTGTTTTTTGTTATTTTTTGGCCTTTTAACAATTATATTCAACAATTTTATAATGAGCTCGAGGCCATTTTTTAAATGAAAATTTATTGTGGAAAAGCAACAATAATTTGAAAAAATGGTAGAAGTGATAGCTATTTCGGAAATCACCACATTTCCTCATCAGACTTCTTTCAGTAGGATTCGAACCGACGATCCCACTGACTCAGCCAGTTGCCTATGCACCGTGCTAAGTACGCCTTGTAAATTATCGTTTGCTTTTTTCCACTATTTTCATTTTTGTTATGCCAACACAATCAAGCGCAGCTATTCCGCTGCAATTCACTTGATCATGTGGTTGTTGGTTTTGTTGGTTTGTGCTAATAATTCTATTTTTAGAATGCTTAACTTTTAGGTGTGCTCGTCCTTAAGTTATTTGTTTTTTGTTATTTTTTGGCCTTTTAACAATTATATTCAACAATTTTATAATGAGCTCGAGGCCATTTTTTAAATGAAAATTTATTGTGGAAAAGCAACAATAATTTGAAAAAATGGTAGAAGTGATAGCTATTTCGGAAATCACCACATTTCCTCATCAGACTTCTTTCAGTAGGATTCGAACCGACGATCCCACTGACTCAGCCAGTTGCCTATGCACCGTGCTAAGACGCCTTGTAAATTATCGTTTGCTTATTTCCACTATTTTCATTTTTGTTATGCCAACACAATCAAGCGCAGCTATTCCGCTGCAATTCACTTGATCATGTGGTTGTTGGTTTTGTTGGTTTGTGCTAATAATTCTATTTTTAGAATGCTTAACTTTTAGGTGTGCTCGTCCTTAAGTTATTTGTTTTTTGTTATTTTTTGGCCTTTTAACAATTATATTCAACAATTTTATAATGAGCTCGAGGCCATTTTTTAAATGAAAATTTATTGTGGAAAAGCAACAATAATTTGAAAAAATGGTAGAAGTGATAGCTATTTCGGAAATCACCACATTTCCTCATCAGACTTCTTTCAGTAGGATTCGAACCGACGATCCCACTGACTCAGCCAGTTGCCTATGCACCGTGCTAAGTACGCCTTGTAAATTATCGTTTGCTTTTTTCCACTATTTTCATTTTTGTTATGCCAACACAATCAAGCGCAGCTATTCCGCTGCAATTCACTTGATCATGTGGTTGTTGGTATTGTTGGTTTTTGCTAATAATTCTATTTTTAGAATGTTTAACATTTAGGTGTGCTCGTCCTTCAGTTATTTGTTTTTTTTATTTTTTGGCTTTTATAACTATTATATTCAACAATTTATATTGAGCTCGGGTCCGTTTTAAATGAAAATTTTATTGTGGGAAAGCAACAATAATTTGAAAAAATGGTAGAATTGATAGCTATTTCGGAAATCACCACATTTCCTCATCAGACTTCTTTCAGTAGGATTCGAACCGACGATCCCACTGACTCAGCCAGTTGCCTATGCACCGTGCTAAGTACGCCTTGTAAATTATCGTTTGCTTTTTTCCACTATTTTCATTTTTGTTATGCCAACACAATCAAGCGCAGCTATTCCGCTGCAATTCACTTGATCATGTGGTTGTTGGTATTGTTGGTTTTTGCTAATAATTCTATTTTTAGAATGTTTAACTTTTAGGTGTGCTCGTCCTTAAGTTATTTGTTTTTGTTATTTTTTGGCCTTTATAACAATTATATTAAAGAATTTATATTGAGCTCGAGGCCGTTTTAAATGAAAATTTTATTGTGGAAAAGCAACAATAATTTGAAAAAATTGTAGAATTGATAGCTATTTCGGAAATCACCACATTTCCTCATCAGACTTCTTTCAGTAGGATTCCAACCGACGATCCCACTGACTCAGCCAGTTGCCTATGCACCGTGCTAAGTACGCCTTGTAAATCATCGTTTGCTTTTTTCCACTATTTTCATTTTTGTTATGCCAACACAATCAAGCGCAACAATACCAACAACCACATGATCAAGTGAATTGCAGCGGAATAGCTGGTTT
>NW_016157636.1:4753-40601 GCF_001687245.7 Rhagoletis zephyria | reverse complement strand
GCAATATAAATTTTTGAATATAATTGTTATAAAGGCCAAAAAATAACAAAAACAAATAACTTAAGGACGAGCACACCTAAAAGTTAAACATTCTAAAAATAGAATTATTAGCAAAAACCAACAATACCAACAACCACATGATCAAGTGAATTGCAGCGGAATAGCTGCGCTTGATTGTGTTGGCATAACAAAAATGAAAATAGTGGAAAAAAGCAAACGATAATTTACAAGGCGTACTTAGCACGGTGCATAGGCAACTGGCTGAGTCAGTGGGATCGTCGGTTCGAATCCTACTGAAAGAAGTCTGATGAGGAAATGTGGTGATTTCCGAAATAGCTATCACTTCTACCATTTTTTCAAATTATTGTTGCTTTTCCACAAAAAAATTTTCATTTAAAACGGCCTCGAGCTCAATATAAATTGTTGAATATAACCTAAAATGTTAAAGCTATTTTGATAGACATTTTCATGCTGATTACGAATCGGTAAGTAAAAAGTTTCCCTCACGTCCAGAGACGTGGTCAAAGTATCAAAAAATCGCGTTTTGTGAAACACTAGAGAAGCTCTAGCAAAAAAAAGGTGATAGAACCTTGTACTTTGGCTTAAATTAAAGCTAGAACTCTCGACTACTATCCCTGAAAAGACCATTCGTGCACTTGACCAAGGTATCAAAATGGGGCATTTGAGAACAAAAAAGTATCAACTCACAAAATTTAGAATAAAAGTGTCAGACATGATACAGTTGTATCAAAACGGCAACGCTGTACCCAAGGCAGGTAGGCTCTCCCACATTAATCCCAAAGACTGCAGACCTATTAGTCTCACGTCGTTCCTTCTCAAAATTTTAGAGAGAATAGTGGATGAATACTTAAGGGTCGTGATACCAACTAGTAGGCTCCCCCAGCGCAGCATGCCTACACGAAGGATAAATCTACGGACACCGCTTTACACTCGCTTATCGGGTTGCTTATTAAATAAGGAGTATGCTTTAGGGATTCGCAAGTCGACTTCGACTTTCGACCAAAATCGACTTTTAACTTCTAAAAGTCAACTTTTACTGGTGGAACTTCAGTTTATGGAAGTCGACTCTCGACTTTTTTTAAACTAAAACTTTTCTTCTAACAATTAGGAACACGAATTTCGATACGATACATTTGGCATTCGATACCGATATTTTTACTTAATAGTTTGAAAACGATATTTTTTGGTATCGAGTACACATTACAAAGATAATGTGATAAGCAATTCTTTCCGATGTAAATTGGGCTTTAAAGAGCAGAAATGTATCGTTAGGATTGCATGTGGCGGAAATTTTCATGGCAGAAATACACTCGGAGGTTTGCGCACCTCTAATCACTACACCACAGCGCCCTACATACGAGACCAATATCACTGGATCACAAATTTTAGTTTTTTTTTGTTCTCCAGACGCCACTATCCAATTTCTATGTAGAATTGCTCGGTGATTCCGAAAATTGATTTAATTTTTTTTCTATGGATACGTTTTCGAGATATTTGCAATTTACCTTTATTCAGCTTAAAACAAAAAGTGGTTCCACTTAATCACGTGTATCCTATGAACCTATTTAAAAATCTTAAAAGGAGATACGTCAAAGTCAATAAAATTCTACATAAACCATGTATATGTACATCACTTTCCGATAGGACTGGTAGTTTCTGCAAAAATGAAAAAAAAAAAAACTTTAACAGAAGAAAAATTAAAAAAATAACAAGTTCTGTGCCAAATTTTTGCATTTCTGCTAAAGCCTGTTCTGTTACAAAAAAGAAATCAAGTTACTGATGAAGAAAATCGATGGATTGTATTGGCTCGTAAGATATACGTGATTAAAAGGAACCAATTTTTGCATTAAGCTGAATAACGGTAAATTGAAAATATCTCGAAAACGTATCCATAGAAAAAAAATATCTCGATTTTCGGAATCACAGAGCAATTCTACATAGGTATTGATTGAATAGTGTCATCCATAGAAAATTTTTGCTGTAAACCAGTGTATTCAGAGAAATTTTTCGGATTTGGGTATCTATATTTGAGATATCGAGTCTTTTTATTCCGATGTTAATTTGTATCAGATATTTTTACAGCGATACTTTAAAAGAGTACCATATCTACGGTGACCATCCGTTCTGTTTTTTGCAATACCATACAGTTTTTCAAAGGTCGGTCCTGTGTAGTTTTTCAAGCCTGAAAAACCTGAAAATGTACTGATTTTTTCCAAGTGCCCTGCATTTGTCCCGCATTATCGGACAGTGGATGGATTTTTTCAAAAAAGTGTTTTTTGGTACTTTTCGTAGCTTTTCTTCAATATCTCATGAAAAAATCTCCAAATCAACGTAAGCGACTTACAGCTCAAAGGGTATTGATGTGCCTCTTGTGGCGACTTCAATGAAAATTATTAGTGCTACAGGCGACCATTTGCATTTTGTCGTCAAAGTCGAAAAAAGTGAGAGTTTCATTTGATTATTTTTTTCATTATTTTAAAAATTCGATAAAGAAGATATAGCATTACAGTAAATTTTGAGCCAAAGATAATGAAAATCGGATTAGAAATGTAGATGCTATGGAGCGCAATCTGCACAAATTATATATTTTTGTAAAGGGAACTTTGTAACTCGTCGTTTACGTCGATTCATGTCGGCGACTTTTGACAAATAACTGCGAAAAGTACCAAAAAACAAAAAAGAAGGGTATTCTTTTCTTTTTGAACGACTCAAAATTTGCCTATAAAATAATCTTATAAAGATTTTCACTTTTCGTGTAAGCTATTGTAATTATAATATATTTTACTATATGTATTTAGAAATATTCATGGAAAAAAAGATTAATATCGATGAAGAAAACGTGATTCATTGTTAAAGTTTAAAATGTATTAAGAATTTTGTCATAAATAAATACTCTTTTGATATTTTTATACTGCGTAAATATATGTAGGTATATTTTTGAAAAATTGTCCTTCATTTTGAATCCATATTTATGGTCACCGTAACCATATCGATACTTTCGGTTCGATATCATATCCCTACTAACAATGGCACCGACTGATGTTTTGTCTTATTTAAAAAAAAATCCAATAAAACTAAACCGAAATGTGAAAAATGTGGTAGAGAAATTAATTTTAATAACATCATAATAGTACAACAACATTGTCCAATGGTTTAAGAGCAGCGCATAATATTATTATATATATATATATNTGTGATTTCTGACAGCTTGATCATTTCGTAAAGCAGTATTTTTTTAAGGTTAGGGAACGCGTAGCTCCGTCTGGGAACAAAATTTTAAAAAACGCCACTCAGCAATCGAAAGTACATAAAAAATGCTAAATTTCCCTTGTATTTAAAAATTTTTGGATCAAAAGTAATTTTGGGCAGAGCTTTGTCACGTTTGACGCGGAACGTCCCATATATATATATTATTATATATATATTAAATCATGATATTATTGGAGTATTCTTAACCTTGTATTTATATCAAATATATGAGTAAATACAGTTTTTTATTGAAAAGTAAAAAAAAGTCGACTTTTCTTCGTCTATCGGTCGACGTTTAAAGCCGACTCTACAAAATTGATCGAAAAGTCGAAAGTCGACTTTCTTGTAAAGTCGAACAACCCTAGTATGCTTTGGTTGCTTTTGTAGACATAGAAGGCGCCTTTAACAACATCAATGAAAGCGCCATTACAGCTTCCTTAGAAGACTTTGATGTTGACCCTAACGTGGCTACTCTGATTGAGACTTTACTAGTCAGGCGGAGGATAATGGCTAAGTCGGGCAACACTACACTAAGCAGACAGGTCTGCAGACGCACTCCTCAAGGAGGGGTTCTCTCACCTCTATTCTGGACTTTGGCAGTGAACTCCCTGCTGCAGACCCTAGAGAGGGGGGGTGCCACGTCACTACCTATGGTGACGACCTGGAAATTGCCGTTAAAAGCAAATACCATGCTTAGAAAATGGACAAAGAGTAGGGTACTCGGAATAAACTCCAATAAATAAAACTTAAGTACTTCACAACGAAACATAGGCTCCCTACAGTCTCCCCGCTAAAGTGCCATTCTTTCTAATTCTTCCCATTTAGCATTAAAATTAGAAACGCATTCCTAAAACAGAAGTCCAATGCCAAAGTAAGATAAACCAGTTGTATGTACTATAGAAATTAGAAAACTTTTGTTGAGAAAAAGAAGTACGAGCAAAGCATTTTACAAAGATGTATTGAAATGTTACTATTTTTCAAAATTAGAAAATTAAGTGCCATATGAACTAAAATAGGGCCAAAAATGACACGATTTGAGCCAAGTTGGCAGCCCTGGTCAGAATCAGATGGGGATTAGCACCCCGTATTACAGATTGGCTTTACACTTCTGAAGTCAGGCCTACCTAAAACTCCCGAGTAAGGACCAAAGAACACAGATTTATGCATCTCAGGTCCTTTAAAATCGCTAGAAGTGCTAACCAATTTACCCGCAGTAGATCTGGTAGGGAAACACGTGTCCGCCGCCTCGGCGCTCTTTATAACAAGATAATTTAATTGTACCATTATGTTAAAATTTTCACATAAAGTATTTATATGTGCAAGAAAACAAGTTTTAGGCTATCAATTATTTATAAAAAGTTTTAAAGGTAACTTAATTTGTTGGTATTGGAATAGAAGTTCGTTTTTGAAACACAGTGCATTATTTAATTGTCTTAATCTAATGGGAAGCGAGTTCCAAAGACGTATAAAGTGTACAAAGAACTGTCGTTCAGACACACGTGTTCGATGTTTGATGTGCATTATAAGTGTAGACCTCGATAATTGGAGAGACTGAAGCCTGCCATAGAGATAGCGAAGCTCCTTTATATATATATCCTTATGTAAAAAAACGAGTATCTTAGTTTTTAAAAGGTTTTAAAAAGAAATGTTTAGGAGTTTTTCGGCATATGGTGATACATGGTCAATTCTTTTTAGCCCATATACATATCTTGCAATATTGTTATAGACAACTTTTAGCTTTATCTTCATACGGAGTCACAATTTGCATAAACCTCACATCCATATAATGGCGCCGGAATTAAGTACGCTTTAGCTAAGAGTAATCTTATTTAAAGGCGTAAATTATTGAGTCAACCAAAGTGTACGAAGCGTCTCATACACTTTACCTGCTGTGATAAAAATGTGATCATTCCATGTCAATGTTCCTCGCCAAGATTTTTGGCCGTTCCAACATATTTTATGGCTGAATTATCAAACAAGATTGTATCCAAACTACTATTGACAATGGATTTCCTATGAATGACTATGCATTGGGATTTGTCACGATTAAGGCATAAGCCGTTAGCCCAATCCCCTATACGAGTCAAGTCAGTATTCAGATTCTTAATACAAATACTACTGCGATACGGAGGACAGGAAACATACAATTGGACATCATCAGTGTAAATATGGACATTACAATATTTAAAACGATCGGTAAGTCCTTTTTAAATAAACCAAATAACAAATTACCCAGAATAGAGCCTAGCGGGACTCCTCAAAGTACAGGTAGAAAATCAGATTTTGTGGGGCCAACAATGCTCATAGACTGAGTTCTGCCGCCAAGGTAAGATCTGATCAAGGCAGTTGCATGGCAGGAAAAGTTAAATAAGTTTTTCACCTTGCAACATAACATAATAACCTATGATCTACTGAGTCAAAAGCCTTAGAATGATCTAGTAGGGTTAAGAAGACAATATAATTAACATGGTAACTTTTCATTGCTCTGGGAAAACACAGGCTGTCAGAATGAAAGTTGCATGAATTCCATCAAATCCTACCGCATTTGATTTTACAAATATGTCATTTGCACCACTTTTTTGGAGTTTGTATTATTTCCATAGTCGTCGGGATTTTTAAAGGAACTTCTTATTATATTTTGCTGACCGATTACCTCAGCAGTTACTTAGCTAACTTTCATGCCACAAAAATGCATCGCTGTTATATTTGGATGTTATGGCCTCGTCTTGATCACCAAAGGAAAGTCTGGAGGAAGCCTGGCATCTTCATACAGACCTCTGTGTATGCTAGATACAGCCGAAAGTTCCTGCAATTGCGAATTCTAGCAGCTGTGCAAGAAGCCGCGGATCTCTCAGAAAAACAGTATGGCTTCAGAAAAGAACGTTCAACCATACATGCAATCAATCGCGTAATTAATACAGGCGAGGGCAATCGCCATTCCAGAAAAGTCACGCTACTAGCGACTCTGAACGTGAGAAATTCGTTTAATTCGCATGATGGAGAGTTACTTGAGTGACTGCGCACTTGAGTTTGAAACCCGGGAGGGACTACCATAGATAAAGTAACCTCGGGAGCTTCACAAGGCTCAATACTCGGCCTGGACCAGTGGAACATTCAGTGCGACAGCCTACTAAGATTGGAAATGCCACAAGATGTTGGACTTGTATGCTTTGCCGATGACGTACCAGTAGCAGTAGCAGCTCATGATCTCACCACGGCTCAGTGGAAGCTCAACCAGGCTATGAGAATAATTAAAAACGTGGATGGAGGACCACAGCCTCACATTAGCTTACTGGAAAACGGAGATGGTTCTGTTGACTAGGAGTAGGATAGAGAAAATCGTCCCAATATTTATCGAACAAGAAGAAATCTCCACCCCGCGATGCGTCAAATACCTCGGGCTTATACTGGATAGTAAGCTCACATTCTGGGATCACATTTAGAGTGTGTCGAAAAGAGCGTCGAAAAAGACAGCAATGCTGAGCAGACTAATGGCGAATCGAAAGGGACCCAAACCATGTATTCGGCGACTCTTGTAAATTTTGCTCTACGGAGCAGAAATCTGAGCTAGATCTTTAATGATAGACAAATACCGCAATTCAACGACAAGGAGCACTAAGAGTGTCGTGTGCATATCGCACCATATCAGAGGCAGCGATACTCGTACTCGTGTCAACTGCGCCGACCAACCTTTTAGCTAAAGAGAGGTAGGAGATATGTCAGTCAAAAGAACGGATTGGGAAAAAGCAGGGAGCAAAGGAAGCAAAAAGTAGATTACTGAGCCGATGGCAATAAAAATGGCAGAGTGCTCAAACGGGGAAGTGGACAGCGAAACAAATTCCGCACCTGGACTCACACGGAGAGGTGGGTTATTTGCTCACTCAGTTCTTGACCGGCCACGGCTACTTTAGAGCGTACCTGCACAAAATGGTGAAGGTGGCGAACCCACACTGCGTTTACTGCTTACATGTAGACGATGCAGAACATACATTCTTTTTCTGCGAGCGCTGGGATGCCAACGGCGATTGGAGAGAAAACTCGGCCCTGTTACACCCGAAAACATCGTTTCTAAAATGCTGACTGATCAAAAATCATGGGACACGGTCGCGACTTATCCCGAGATCATGCGGGATTGATCTGGACAATGAGGAGATTGAAAGCAGAGGAGCCTAAAACGATCACAATTTATAGTGGCCGCTAAGGTAGAAAGCAGGACTCTCAATTAGGAAAAGAGAAGACGAACTAATGCAAAAATGGTTCCAGGGTAGGGGAATATCCAGGATAGGAGGAGGGATCGTTTTAGTGGCTACACCACAAACGTAGGGGGGACGGCTCCTACATGGTGCGAACGCATTTAAACTCTTTCCTCACCGCAAAAAAAAATGGCTCTCTAGCACAAAAATTTGTTTTTAGTAAAAATTTTGCAAAATGGGCGTCGCCTACTTATAAAATGCCTTCTTCTCTCGCACAGTAAAACATTTAAGTTCACACGAATTAATGCATCGTATAAACACGGTAAATAAATCTGTTTATACCTGTAGCAGCCTACAGAAAAGCGGAAAGCGTAAAGCATTAACCATTAGACCATCCAATTGTGCAATTGTGATTTTTGGCAATTTTTTCACCGAGCTTGTTTTTTATGGAGAAAATAAAAAGAGTCCTAACTACTTTTAACTTGCACTTTGTTATACCGAAATTGCATGGTCTACTAAACTGCACAATCAAAAAATTTCTAAAAAATCAAATCAAAAAGGTCGCAATTGTTAGGAAACTTTGTAAAATTTTTTAACTTTTGTGCAAAGATTGAAGTTTGAACATACATAGTTTTTGATAGATAACGAGATATGCTTTTATAAACAAATAATAACTGTGCTACAAATTTTGTGATGCCACGTAGGCATTATTCATTTTTACTTTAAAATGATACAAAAAGGATTTTATAACTTGAATTTTTATTTTTCTTTTTTTGAGTCAACATAATGAAAGCCATTTACATCCGTAATAAAATTCTCCATAAACCATACATACATCACTTTCCGATAGGACTGATAGTTTCTGGCAAATTAATTAATTATTCCAGTTTATTTCTTTGTTTAAATGAAAAAATGAAAAAAAGGAAACTTTAACAGAAGAAAAATTTAAAAAATAAAATGCTCTGTTCCACGTGCACCTGAGTCTTTACTGCTTATTTTTCATATAAAATATCTTTGCGTATTTTCATTTGAACACTCATCATTTCTTTATTTATCGATCGATTTTCTTCATTAGTAACTTGATTTTATTCCCAGTACGGAAAGAAACTAGTTTAAATATCGATGTTCAACTAGTTTTTTATCCACCACAACTAGTTGAAGATCTGACTTTCTTCCTTGGAACGAACCTTTGACTTTAACATGGCGATGTCCTAGGCATCAGTCAATTATCCGACTCTGCATTTGATTTCAATTACTTTAAAATTGATTTGGCTTAAAGCACTTCAAAGTCAGTATGTTTCGTTTGAATACGCTTTTGTTCTGCACTTCACAGATGCTTTTTCATAATCAAGAAAAACCGAAATTAAAAATTTAAAATTAAATGTTCTGCCTAATGAGATTTGAACCTGGACACTCTTGGCCGCAACAAATTGTAGCAAGCATCTTTACGCACTCAGCTACAGGCGCAACATGTGAGTGTGCTTTCAAATGTTCAGTTTGAATGATGTGCAAGCAGCATGTCGATTGTCCGACTTTGCATATGATTTCAACTACTTTAAAATTAATTTGGCTTAAAGCAATACAAAGACAGTATATTTCTTTTACAGATGTCTTTTCATGCTGAAATAGTTAATTGCCCAGAGTTAGATGATTTTTCAACTAATATTGAACTATTTGCAAAGATATGTATCAAAACTGTAAGCATCTGATTTTTCTCAATGAAGCTACATCAATTTGAAGTTAGTTGCTATAGAACTAAATATAAATTAATTTTTCTGAGGTAATTGGTTGATCTATGCCGTACTGGGTTCTAACTAGGGATGTTAATTTTTTAAGATTTTTACGATCCAGGGATTTTTGGGATGACGTTGGTTTAATCCCGGGATCAGTCCCGGGATATATATACTTATTATTTTTCAACAACTTAAATCGAAAAAATTGCATCAATATGGTTTGAGAAGCTCTCCTACCATATAATAAATAATAAGTAAATGGGTTTGGAACGTACTTTTTTATTTAAAGTGAAAATTATTTCATAAGTAACAAAACGAAAGACAGTGATTAAATTTATATGCATTTAATAATACTTTAGCGTGTACGTATCTGATAAAGTAATTTAAGGTATGTCGAAAAAAGCTCGATGTAAAAAAAAAAAATTGAGTCAAAAAATTTATTTTCTGGTTGAAAGAAGTGCATAATACTAGTAGCATAAATAAAAAAGCGCCTTAATGGACCGGTTTTGTCTATATTCATTTTGTTTGTTCAAAATTTAAATTTTTTTTATCAAAGTCTACCTCATGTTACATATAATTAACTGCATATAAATGGGCATTTCTCTGACGTCATGATTTTTTTAAAAAAAGGCTATAATTTTAAAGATATGATTAATTCCAAAACTTATTTAACAAATTCAGTGCAATGTAAAACTAAAATATGGGTACCAAGTGAAACAATTTTTTGGGTTCAATAGGATAAATAAAAATTTAAAATGCACCTTTAATCTATTTTATTTGTTTATGCTAATAAAGTTAGTCCTTAACATATAATTTTTTCAAAAATAAGAATTGCAAAATTTCAAGGATACTCAAAAATAAAATTACAAAAGGGTATTTTCAATACCTACCCGTCCCTTACGCACCAAAAAATGTGATTTGATTTAACTCTACAGACTCTCCTCTTTCATTTGATACACATACTGGGTTTTTAAGTACATTGCATTGAATTTTTTAATCATTTTTAGAATTACTTATATCTTCCAAATTTCAAGAGAGAAAAATTAAGAACGCAATTTTACATATAGTATTGGCGCTTGTTTTCGCGAATATATTGATTTTTTTTGTGTGCAAAATTTCCTGTCGCAAGGTATTATATGTATATTGAGCTACACATTTATAAACAAAACCAGTAAAAAAGTCTAAGTTCGGGCGGAGCCGAACATTAAATACCCGGCGCAAGTATTAAATATATGTTTTTTCACCTTTCCGAAACCTACCGCTAGATGGTAAGCCGGGGTGTATCAATTTTGAGTAAATTAGCGTCCTTAAATTTCGAAATATTGAAGTTTCAAGCATTTCTGAAATTTACCGTTATATGAAAAGCGATTTCAATAATTTTCAACTTTTTGCTTTTATGTGGCAAGGACAATAAAAATACCGAGTTTGGTACAAATTGGTATAACGGTTACCGATATACATACATGTGATCATAAGTGGGCGGTGCCACGCCCGTTTTCCAAAATTTTACCATTAACGTATTTCTTGGTAAAGAATTGTTGCAAGCATCAATTTTGAATAAATGAGCTTCAATATTTACTGATTTATCGAGTGGCCCCACTATCGATAGTTTGACAGCTCTAGTCTTAAGGTCTTGGTTTCGCGCTTCCAGAGCTTCTTTTGACAATTGAGCAGAGGTAACAAAGCGTGGGATATTATCTCTGACCCTTGGATGAAATGTTTGTGGAGTGTTGGGATATTTTGTCATTCTCCGGTTGCCCGTATAGCCGCAACTGTGTTAGGTGTAGATTTAATCACTATCATTTTTTCTAATCACTGCACATGATATTCATGCACAGAAATAACAATGATATTAACAATAACCAGGATTATAATTAACTCAGGAAATATGCGATATCAATCCTCACGGTTTCACATACACCCTGTAAATCATTGGACAAATAAATAACGTCATTGTAACGGCGAGTTTTTCGGCGCACGGCTGTGGTTTAAACTTAGTTCAAATACTCGAGCTGGCTAACTAAGATTAACCAATCAAATGTCAGCCAGCTGTGCAATTTAAACGAAGTTTACGTAATCTATGTTTAAGTTGGTATAATAAACCAAAATTTTATTTTTTGTACCTGTTCTGCTACAAATAAAATCAAGTTACTACTGAAGAATATCGATGGATAAATAAAGAAATAAGCGTGTTACTCAGGTATGCGTGGCACACCTCATTTTTCATATAAGAAATATTTGCGTATTTTCATTTGACCACTCATTATTTCTTTATTTATCGGTCGCTTTTCTTCATTAGTAACTTGATTTAATTGTAACAGAACAGGCTTTAGCACAAATGCAAAAATTTGGCACAGAGCCTGTTATTTTTTAAATTTTTCTTCTGTTTAAGTTTGTTGTTTTTAATTTTTTCATAAAAAAAACTGGAATGATTAATTAATCCATCAGAAACTATCACTCGTATCGGAAAGTGACGTATATATCGTTTATGGAGAATTTTATTGGCTTTCTTTGCCGTATTTCATTATAGTTTGTTAAATTGGTTCGTAAGATATACGTGATTAAGTGGAACCAATTTTTGTTTTAAGCTGAATAACGGTAAATTGAAAATATCTCGAAAACTTATCCATAGAATAAAAAATTAACTAAATTTTTGTAGTCAGCGAGCAATTTACATAAAACTTTGATAGTGGCGTCTGGAGAACAAAAAAAAACTAAAATTTGTGATCCAGTGATATTGGTCTCGTATGTAGGGTGCTGTGATGTAGTGATTAGAAGTGCGCAAACCTCCGAGTGTATTTCTGCCATGAAAATTTCCGCCACATGCAATCCTAAGGACACATTTCTGCTCTTTAAAGCCCAATTTACATCGGAAAGAATTGTTAATCACATTATCTTTGTAATGTGTACTCAATACCAAAAAATATCGTTTTCAAACTTTCAAGTAAAAATATCGGTATCGAATGCCAAATGTATCGTATCGAAATTCGTGTTCCTAATTGTTAAAAGAAAAGTTTTAATTTAAAAAAAGTCGAGAGTCGACTTCCATAAACTGAAGATCCATCAGTAAAAGTTGACTTTTAGAAGTCGATTTTGGTCGAAAGTCGAAGTCGACGTGGGAATCCCTAAAGCATACTCCTTATTTAATAAGCAACGCGACAAGCGAGTGTAAAGCGGTGTCCGTAGATTTACCCTTCGTGTAGGAATGCTGCGCTGGGGGAGCCTACTAGTTGGTATCACGACCATGGGCGTAGCCAGGTAGGGGCAGGGGGGGTACTCGAGCCCCCCCCCTAACTTTCAAGTTTTCCTAATATATATATAAAATAGTACCCTGAAATGCCAGCTTAATAGGGTCGAGCCAACCCCCCCCCTAAATTTCATTCTGGCTACGCCGATGATCACGACCCTTAAGTATTCATCCACTATCCTCTCTAAAATTTTGAGAAGGAACGACGTGAGACTAATAGGTCTGAAGTCTTTGGAATTAATGTGGGAGGGCCTACCTGCCTTGGGTACAGCGTTGCCGTTTTGATACAACTGTATCATGTCCGACACTTTATTCTAAATTTTGTGAGTTGCTACTTTGTAACTTTTTTGTTCACAAATGCCGCATTTTGATACCTTGGTCAAGGTGCACGAATGGTATTTTCAGGGATAGTAGTCAAGAGTTCTAGCTTTAACTTAAGTTAAAGTACAAGGTTCTATCACCTTTTGTTTTTCTGCTAGAGCTTCTCAAATGTTTCAAAAAACGCGATTTTTGATAATTTGACCACGTTTTTCTCATCTGGACGTGATGGAAACTTCTCAATCTGGACGTGATGGAAACTTTTTACTTACGGATTCGTAATCAGCATGAAAAAGTCTATCAAAATAGTTTTAACATTTTAAGTTAGAAAATTGTTTCCCATTTTTGTTGGCCTGTGAAATAGTACATTTTAGTAATTCGTTTCATTGCGAGTTTTTTAGAAATGCGTGTTTTTAGAACAACATTAATATTAACAATTGCTTTATTTGTAAAATTTTTGTCAACAAAATGTGAAGAAGTAAACAATATCGTTGTTATCAATAAAAAGACGTATGGAAAAGCCTTTTTTGATATTAAATAACTTTTGCTACGTTGTCATAATATTAAGCCAAATGAACAATTGATGCACTAAACAAAATGACTACTTGCTAAAATAAAGAATTCAATGATATTTGTGATATTAGGAAATTTTTATTTATTTATTAGTTCTAATATATGGTCAAGCCGTGTGGAGCTCGACACAAACATATTTTCATAGAATATGCCCTTATAATAAATATTAATAATAACGGTTATGAACGGTTATAGATTTATTTTTAATTTTTAGTATATTTATCTAACTTTTAGTATATTTACTATATGTATGCACAAAAAAATTACTGGTTACACAGTTGAAAGTGAAATTGACATACATATAGTGATTATCGTAACTTTACGACACTCACATAATGACAAGATTTCATCATTTCTCTTAGCTCTGCCGAAGGCTGGACGCAACTTTATAGTCAATTTTACTGTCAAGATGCCATCGTCCAGGCAACAACTTAAAATTCTCGCCTCGTTCTCGTACATATATTTATAATACCTGCAGTAATATCTTCCTGGCTATTTTTGATTAAATCCCTAAGTACGGGAACACCTCACGAATTGAAAGGAAAAGTCGATATCGACGTTCAAGTTGTTAAAGTGCGGTGTGTTAGTAAAAAGTGTGAGTGTATTACAAATTGCTTTCAAGTTCTTGATATGTGTAACCTCCAAGTAAGAAATATATTTTATAGATCAGGCTTGTTGCCATATTATTCTTTTGTGCCCATGTATGGTACGAGTGGTAATTCTCGAAGAAGCTATAGATTTTGAGTACCAATTTGTTATTATTTTATTATTGGAGTGGTGAATTTCCATATCTGAACAGGGTAATTTATTCCTCTCTTCCTGTATTTCCAGATCAGAGGTTTTCCCCCTAGATTTTGACTGCCCTAGGGGTAAATTTAGGGGGAACAAATATTTAGGAGAAAGCTTTAGAGGGAAGAAAGTGTCTAGGGGAAATTCAAAACGGTAATTCGTTATCTAGGTAAACAGTTTTATATACATAAAACCATATCTTCAAATTCAGCTACAAACGCGAACGAAAACCCATGTATGTATATCTAAATTGTCATTATGGTTTGGTGCCAAATGACAATTAACAACGAGACAATTGCCAAAACTCAACGCAATTTTTAGCAACTTCAATCTTGCGCTTTGTTATACTAAAATACATTTTTTTCAGAGTCTAATTAAAAAGTTTGCAATTTAGGTGAAACCTTACAGAATTTCTTTAATTTTTGTACAAAGTTTGATCCAAGACCTGAGATCTACCTTTTTTTTTGAAATCTACCACATTTTTTCCAGATTCTACCACACAGAATTTTTTAAATCTTAACGTTGAAACGAAATAAATCATCAATCGTTAACATCGAAACAAAATAAATCAACGAAAAGTTGTTGTTGTATGCCATTGCCAGCTCACTTTTAACACCTAGCATCTAAATGCATGCTACAGCTTCAGCACTAACGATGTGAATTTCTTTTCGTTAAAAACCAAAATAGAATTAGTTTGGTAATTACCTAAATGATAAAGAACTAAATCGTTTCAACAGAAACGATTGCTTTTTTTTGGTAAACGCTAAAATTAACGTTACAATGCATCATTTATTTTGGAACGAATTTCCGTCATCCCTTGTCAAGTTTGGTTTGCAGACAAACCGGTTTCGGCATTGTGCCATCTTCAGTGTCATTTTTCGTTTTGTCTGGTTCGAGTTTTTGTTTTTTTTAGGTAATGTGATTTTCGTCGATGATTAATTATTAGAAATGCCATGGTGTCCTTTTTTTATTTCAGAAGCAGGTAATAGGTTGGTAGGTTCGCTGTCTCGATATTAACATCCGTTATGTTGTCTCTGTATGGTTTTTGCCTGCAGGTAGGTAAAAGTCGGTGATTTTTGTCCTGGTGGTACTTTGTGGCGTGTTCGGAGTGTCCATGCCTGTTGTTTTGTTGTCATTTTTTCTTTTTCTCGTAAATTAATTTTAAGGGTTCGAATATAACATCCGATGCGGTATTTGTTTGTTCGTTTATTATTTTGCCGTCGAATGTTTTTAGTTTGTATATTTCCATATTTTCTAGTACGTTTAGTCGTTGGCCTTTATGTTGTACATGCAGTAGTTTCGCTGACTTTCTTATTTGCGTTGGTGAACATTTGTTGTTAAACATGTAGTTAGCAAAATTTGACTCTGGTATTGCACTCGGTTTCTGTCTCTTTTTGTTATAGTCCCTTATATGTTCGCGAAATCTTGTTTTTATTTTCCGTCCTGTTTGACCTATATAACTATGCTGGCATTTGCAAGTTAGTTTATACACTCCTTGTTTATCCAATGGGTCTTCTCGATTTGTGGTGTTCCGTAATATCCGTCCTACGTTGTTATTTGTTCTGAATGATGTGCGAAGGTTGTGTTTCTGGAACAGCTTTGCTAGTTTGTACGTTGACTTTCCAGTATAGGTTAATACCGCCCAATTTGTGTCATTGTTTTTTTCTTTGTTTGGCTTTCTGTTTTTGTGCTCCCTTCGGATTTCCTCTACCAGATCTCTCTTGTATCCGTTATTAGCCGCTATGGCATATATTGCGTTCAGTTCGTTTTTGTACCCTTCTTTTGTTAGTGGTATTTGCTCAACTCTATTGATCATTTGTCTAAAGGCGGCTTTTTTATGCTGATGAGGGGGGTTCGAAGTATTATGTATTATTGTATCTGTGGCTGTGGGCTTCCTAAAAATTTCATATTGCAGACTACTGGTGTTTTTATTTACTTTGATCGTCAGATCTAAGTAATTTAGCTTTCCTTCCATTTCTTGTTCCATTGTGAACTTTATGTTGCTGTGCTGTTTGTTGAGGTATTCCAATATCTGTTCTTCATTTTCCTTTGTTAAAAGACATATGATGTCATCAACGTATCTGGCGTAGAACGTCGCTCCTAATTGTGACATAAGATACTCCATGTACCTTTCTTCCAAATTCTGCATGAATACCTCCATAAGAATCGCCATGCCTAGCCCGTTTGTTTGCATGTATACGTTGTTATTAAATTTAAAGTAGTTTTGACGCAACGTCGTTCTGAGTGAGTTAGTTATCTCCACGGCGATTTCTCTGTTTCTTGTTTTTTCTGTCAGTATTTTGAATAGGATATCTATTGTTTCCGTTATGGGTATAGATTTTTTATGTCGAATGATACCAGCTTAGTATCTAACGTGATAACAGAGTCTTTTAATTTTTCAATCAATTCCGATGTACTAGATATTATGTACTTATTGGGCAATCCAAGGTTATCCTTTAGTATAGTTTTTAAATATTTTGATAGTTTGTAGCTAGGGGCCGATTTGTGGTTTATGATTGGTCTCATAGGTGTGCCTGATTTGTGGATTTTAGGTAGTGCATTCATCGGAGGAGCTGATGGATTCATAGTTGTCAAAGTATGTATCTGGTTCGCCTTTATTATTTTTGTAGATTTCTTTATAGTATTCCTCAGTAGGATCCTCTACTAATTTCTTACAATTGGTTTCTTTGTTTCGTTTTTTGTATGTACTCCTCTCTATTCATTAGTACAGTTGTGTTTCCTTTGTCAGCTTTGGTCGTGATTACGTTGTTATTTTTTAGTTTCTGTTTGAGACCTTTGATTGTATTATTCTCGTTGCTCTGTTTTTTGTTTCTTTTGGCTTTGATTTCCTTTTGAATTAACTGTTTGCACATGTGTCTAGTGTGTTCCTGTTCCTCTTTCGGCAGCATAGATATGGCTATCTCCGCATCTACAATTGTCTGCTCGATTTCCTTTTTCTTATTATAATTCTGGATATTATGTTTGAGTCCCTTTTCTAAAATTCGCGCTTCTTCTATGCTGATGGGAACTTCTGTAAGATTTACGAACCTGGCATGGAATTCAGGTTTCTCTATCTGTTGTTTGTTCATTCCTTTTTGATTCGTTTGTAACTTTTCGAGCTTTCCTTTCAATTTGTTGTACTTATTCTCCATGTCTTTCCTTATGCGCGTTTTTATTTGATCAAAGAGCTCCATTAAGCAGTCGATTGGTATGAGCTCCGCTAACTCTAAATGAATTGATAGCAACTCTGCGTTTGTTTGTTCCTTTTTGGCGTAAAGACTTCAGTTCGTATGTTAAGTATATTCTCTTTGCCTCCTTAATCGTTTTCCTGCATGCCTCTGTATTCGATCTTAGCTTCATTTGGGCAAATTTTGGAGTGACATTCAGTGCGAGACATTGTTCATTAAACCATATATTAGCCTTTGTATTGTGTATTTTTAATAGACGTCGTTCATATGTGGTCAAAAGTATGTTGGTTCTGAGATAATAAGCCTGACTAGCCTTATTTGTGTGTTGGTGTTGGTCATCTTACCACCCTGTCGGAAAAATCAACCAACACCAACTTACAATGCATCCTTGGTTCTGAACTTTTCGTGCAGTCAAAATGATAACCAGTGATGCCAGAACTAGAGGTTTAAAATTTTGTGTGAAGAAAGGACAGATTTATTATATTAAAAAAATTTTAATTTGCCTAGGGCCCATGCGGGAGGATGTTTTCAATTTTGGCTGATGTGCGCTCAAAAAAACGAAATAAGTTGGGCCATGTAAATTTTTACAATTTGCACTTATTTACAAAGTGAAAAGATTGATTGATTTAATTAAATTAAATTAACTGAACGTACAATCAAAAGTACTTTTTTAAGTCTCAAAAATCCCGGCATTATTTGCCAAGAATTTCGGGATTTGTAATTTGCAATGGGGGCAATAATATAATGCCTTATTTTGACCAGTTTTCGCTATATTTCTTTTGTTTATTTAATATTTAATATTTTTTTTATATATGTCTAGCTAATTATACATACACATAACACCGTGCGGCAGGCAATTTTAGGTATAAAAAATCTGGGCCTAATATATGCAGTAAAATTGCGTTCTTAGCTTTTCTCGCTGACGTCAGGATTTTTTAAAAGGACTTGAAAATTGAATAATATGAGTATTTCAAAAAATGGTTTAAAACATTTAGTGCGATGTACTTAGGAAAACAGTATGGGCGTCAAATTAAAAATTTTATTCTTGAATTTCCTTTAAATTTTGGAATATATTTTTTTTAAAACATTATATGTTAAGGACTAATATAAACTCGACAACGTCCTCGAATATAGTTCTTCTAACTTTATTAGCTTAATAAACCAAAATTGATTAAAAGGGCATTTCAATACCTGTTCGCCCTTTGTGAACCCAAAAATTTTGAATTTTTTTAAACCCTACAGAATTTTCTCTTTCATTTGGTACCCATTTTTATTCCACATTACACTGAATTTTTTAAATAATTTTTTAGAATTTATCATATTTTTGAAATTATATAGTTCTAATAAAAAATTCTAAAACTTAAAACGCAGTTTTACTATAATTGGCCCATAGATACGTGGGTATATTGATTGCTTGGTGTGTTTTGAATTATTTTGTTTCAAACTCTTTCATAGGGATGTCAAAAAAACATCGATGCATCGAAAATATCGATGTTTTGCTTCGATGCATCGAAAATTTTCCACTCGATGTATAAATAGTCGATGTATCGATGCATCGATGTATCGATGTTTTTTGAAAACTGGCATCTACGGTACATTGAACCGTCATTCCAGTTTTTCAATTCTTCAAAACAAAGAAGTGACTTTGGCCAAAAAATTTAAATGGCGGCAAGAAGTTCCGTTAGAAACATAATTAGCTCAGTTGCAATAATTTATTTCAAATTTTCTACAATTTTTCTAATAACATATTTTTTTGTGAAACATTATCTGAAAAATCCTATGCAAATCGATGCATCGATGTATGCCCTTCGATGCATCGAAAAATATCGATGTACATTTCGATGCATCGAATCAAAGAAAAACGTCGATGTATTTTTGCCACTGACATCCCTACTCTTTCAATCTTTTTACTCAGAATTTTGAGAAAAAATTAAGGTACGCAATTTTATAAGTTTAGCTCATTAAATTACTGGAGGATAAAGTGCAAGTTGCAAGTGACTAAAAGTAACGTTGATTTTTTATAATTTTTTTGCTGGCGGTGTTACACATTTTCTGCCAACAAAGTATGTTTGACAATTTTTTATATGGAAGTCAATGCCCAGCATCGTTTGAAAAATTCTCAAAAATCAGCGGTATTTTGTAACTGCATAAAACTTGCATTTTATCCTACTTTAATTTAATGGGCTATAAAACTGCGTTCCTCAAATTTTTCTAAAAATGCTGAGTAAAAAGTTTGAAATTTTGGCAATTTTTTTGCATTTTTATAATTTTTGAACAAATTTTGAAATGCGCATTTAAATTCAGTTAATTACATATGAGGTAGACCTTTTAAAAAAATTTAAATATTAACAAAAGAAAAGAAATATGGACTAAACTGGTTGAAATAAGGCGTTTCTTTTATTTCTGCCACTAGTATTATAAACTTCTTTCAGCCACACAATACAACTCAAAATTTGGCATTTTTGAGATTATGCGCTAAAAATGTACGGAGAGCTTTTATATACCTTTCAGCAAAATCTGGAGCAAATTTTTGTTATAATTTGTTGAAAAAAAATCCTAAGGTAAAGTCGCCCTTACCCATATGATTGCCACGTGCTAAGAAATAGTTTTTCGCATTTTCTGTCAAAGGTATTATTTTGAGTTGTGACTCATTTAAAGACGATTTCTTGTATCGAGCTTTTTTCGTCATGCCTTAAGTTACTTTCTCAGATATGTATACGCTAAAGTAAATGGGTATAAATTTAATTACTGCCTTTTGTTATTTTATTAATGAAATATTTTTCAACTTAAATAATAAATTAGATTTCAAACCCATTTATTTATTAATTATTATATGGTAGGACAGCTTCTCAAACTATATTTATACAATTTTTTCATGTTAAGTTGTTGGAAAATAATGAATATCTAAATCCCGGGTCTAATCCCGGGATCCCGGGATTTTATGAACGATGTTCCGAAAATCCCAGGATCGCAAAAATCGAAATAATTAACATCCCTAATGTATACACATTTACATGAAATTATTTTAAATTTAGGACTTGTATGGAATAATATGTGCTTTATTTATTTATTTGTTTTTCATCTCAAGTACATGTTCATATGTAAATACATATGTATATGTGTGTATGCATAGTGCAATGTAAATTTTAATTTTTGTATATATACCTAATATATGTACATAAGTAAAAAGAAATGCATGGCAAATTCAACATAATATATTTACTTTTAATATTTTTATTGAGCTTTATACCACGATTGTTTATTAGGAAAAATTGAAAAAGCAACAAAGTCTAAGCGGTAGAAGTTATAGCACTATTTCGGAGATCACCACATCTCCTCATCAGACTTCTTTTTCTAGACTTCAGCAGGGATCGAACCTGCGAATTCGATGTTCAAAGTCAGAAGCGTTAACCACTGAGCTATGTACATCCCGTAAACCCTTTTTTCCTAATAAACAATCGTGGTACAAAGCTCAATAAAAATATTAAAAATAAAATGTTAACAAGCCACAATAACATTGACAAATAATATATTTACCTTTATTTGTGTGGAATAAAACATTCGTATATTTTTTCGTTCATGTAGTGTTTTTAAACTGATGAATATGTAGGGAAATTTGTAGGGAAAATTTTATGTGCGTACTAGCAGACCCGGCGAACTTCGTCCCGCCCAAAATTTTTATATATTTTATTGAAACTTTTTGGTCCAACATTTTCACCAACAATTCACGTTTACGATTTTCATTGGCACATTTGTCTGCTAAGATTAAGGTTTGGTGGTCATTTGCCGCTTTAAATAACCTAAGGAAAGTGTTATATCCGTTCTTGAAATTCTCCAGTTGTGCGGCATTTCATAGCACGGTTATTCGCAAAGCGAAATAAATTTTTTCCTCTTCACTCCCTGGCGGCAACAAAGACCAGGTTCTATAGTGAATGTCCTAGAAGCTTTACAGTATAGTAGGTGGCAATTTCAAAATGGGTGCGAATCATTGTTCTGTACCTTAAAAGTTTGAACGCATAATAATATTGGAAAATCACATCCATTGGGCCAATTGCAACGCAGGACCGTCGATATACTCAATGGTGCAACAGGTCGATTTAATCTGACCTTCTCGGCCCCTTTTCTCACTTGGCTATTTTTAGTAATAGCTCGACTTCAGCACCACTTGGCAGCACGTTTTTGCAATAGTATTGCATACATATTTAAAACATTAGCCAAATCGGATCATAAATAAGATTTTTAGTAATAACTCAACTACAGCGCCAACTGTCGGATTAAATTGTGAAACTAAACCATCCAGAGACCCACTCAACTACACAAAAAGTTTCGTTAAGATCCGTACAACCATTTAGGAGGATTTCACTCACAAACACACCTACAGAAGAATAAAAAAATTCATTCAAAGATAGCTAAAGGTCGGTAGGTTTGTAGGCCTCACACCCCTTTTCAAATACCCCAAATTTCTTCCATGATTATGGGCTTGATTTCAACTATATACATATCTCCATACGAAGTTCCAATACTGTACCATGAATACTTTCAGAGATATGCATTATAAAAAATCGATTTATATGGGAGGAGCCCCGCCCCCCTTTCCAACAGCTGCCCTCTTTCTTCATGAGTATGCGATTGATTTCGTATATCTCCACACCAAGTTCCAGAACACTACCATGAACACTTCCAAAGATAGGCAGTATGAAAAATTCGGTTTGTATGGAAGATGTCACGCCCCTTTTCCAATAGTTCCAATTTTTCTCCAAGAGTATGCGATTTATTTCGTACATCTCCATACAAAACTTTAGAACTCTACCAAAAAATTTCCAGAGAAGCAGTATGAAAAATTCGGTTTGTATGGGAGATGTCACACCCCTTTTTACTATAGCTAAAAATTTTTTCCAAGGGTATGCGATTGATTTCGTATATCTCCATAACATTTTCCAAAACTCTACCATGCACACTTTCAGAGATATGTAGCATGAGAAATTCGATTTGTATGGGAAGTGCCACGCCCCCTTTACATATAGGTTTTTTCAGCCTAAAACCAACCTTGGGACACGTGCGGCAGGTGGCAGTTTCAAAAAAATCGCTTCAGCCGCTCTCGAGCCTTGCGAAAACTAACAAACGGCTTTCTAAATATAAATTAGTTGAGATATATTATATATTATAATTATATTTTGACAGTATCCGTTGTTTCTGATTGGCGCAAAAAAATCTTGCCTAGTGACGAATTCGCCCCTTGATATGGTCGTTACTTAAAGAAATTGGAAAACAGGAATCTATAAGCTTATCCAGGCAAAAAGCTACCTATGTACCGAATTTTAAGCAAATCGGACCGTAAGTTCGATTTTTTCGAATAGATCGGTCCCTGGACTACTTCCGGGAAAAAATGGGTCATATGTGCTAATATATGCTAAAAATTTTAATCAAATCGGACTATAATAAGATTTTTTCGAATAGACCGGTCCCTGGTCCACCTACCCGAAAAAAAAATTTTTTTAGCCTAAAACATGGTGGTTACCGAAAGCTATTTGTATACAAAATTTCATGAAAATCGGACCAGCCGTTCGCGAGATTACCTGTTACAAGAAAAGGGTCTTCTCTTTATATAATTAGTATAGAAGATATAGATATGGACTAGTATAGATAGAGAAAAAATAAAATAAAAAAACTTGACAATGTACCACCTTCCTATAAATGTAGAAAATACAAAATATAATAATAATAGAATAGAATATAAAAAGTAGAAAATAATATTTCGCAATCCCATAGAAATATTAGCAAAAGTCATTATAAACAATTTGTGAGTTTGAAAATGAAACACGTGGGGCTCATGTAATAGACTTGAATTGATCTGAAAAGCATGGTACAATAATTACAGGTATTGTCTTCCCAGAGAGTTTTGCTTCATATCGAAATTCGTTCTCCCTTATTTTCAATTTGACGCAGTTCAATATAGATTCTTTTACTTTTATTTGGCTTTGCTTTTTGTTTTCGCTCAATTTGATTTCTATAATTTTTCAAAACAAAAGAAAAAACGTTTGAAATGAAATCAGTCGTACAAATTTTCCATTTAATTACAAGCAAATATTTTTTCCGGCTTTTGCAAATTAAATTAGTTTTCTGCAAGAAGGTTTGTTTAAAAAAATACGTGTACATATATTATATATGGGGTATGGGAATATACCATTTAGTATGGGCAACAGTGTTGCCAGGTCTTGGGCATGAGAAAACGTATATTGTTACATATTAAATTTTTATTGTATACAAAGGTACATATCGTCGATGTTTTTGCAAAACCGCCCATTGACCAATTGCAAAACCGCCTATCTTATGGCACTCAAATTTTACAGGAGAGCAAAAAAAACAGTTTTTCTTTGAAGGCATTGCCTTAATAGGCGGTATATTCTGTAGCTATTATTTTACAAATCTCTTGTTTTAATAACGATTTTACGATTTTTAAGCATAAATCTCGATACCTGGAGTTCAAGGTTACCAAATATCATTTTTGTAACAATGGCGATTTAGGCGGTTTTACAACTGGTCGATGGGCGGTTTTGCAAAAACTTCGACGATATGTACGTAAGGTATATTAAAATCTCATTTCGACAGAGCGCATTTAAAATTCATTGTAAACTGGTTTGAGATCGTTAAAATAAAAATTATTTTATACATACACTTGTGATCAGCTGATTAAATCATCAACATTTTGATCGATTATGGCTGTTTCTCTTTTGTTCATTTAATGTTTGTTATTTTTCAATAAAAGCCAAGCTCATTATATAGCTAACAAAATATAAATCCAAATTTCAAACTTTGTGCAAAACTAATAAAATATCCAGAAAATTTCAGCTAGACTTTCAACTTTATTTAGGTTTTTTCGAATTCATCAAATTTCAGGGTAATAATGTGCAAGTATAAAGATGCTAAATAACCGCGCTGATTTTTAATATATTTTTTCTTATAGACATTTGGTTAGGGGGTCAGTTGTCGAAAATGCTAAATTACATTCTGCTAAGAAGGAGCATAGCAATATTCAGCCTTTTTTGCATTCATTAAATTTTCAATGAAGTCTTAAGAAAGTCGCCTAGTTTTTTCTGACTTTTTAGCTGCGACAGCATTTTTGATTCTTTTGCGAGCGTGCTTGTTGCAATAGATCGGCTCTTCGTTATTTGGCTTTTAATGTGCAATTGCAAACATTACAATAAGCCTCGTAACCTCAAGTGTTTACACAGCCAGCCTTTGAACACGGGATCCTTAGTCCAAGAATCCAAAAATGTGCGCGTACGCCTGGTTTGCATCATATTTAAGTCATCTGTGTCCAAAGCATAAATATATTTTGAAGCAGCTGTTGCAAAACACAACGCTTTTAAAGATTTATTAAGAAGATAATTCAAAATCAGTTCTACTTACAAGATTTAGTAACAGAGAAAAATTACTCGGAAGTTAAAAAACGTCATTTTTTGCACAAAAAATGTCCAAACGTCAACAGGATACAAAAAACGTCCAAATGACGTTAAAAACGTCAATCTGGCAACGCTGGTGGGCAACAATGATATTTTTCAAATAAGGCAGAACGGAATATGCGCTCTCTGGAAAGACAATACCTGTAATTATGGTACCGTGTCTGAAAAGTAATAAATTTATGTATGTGGGTATGTTAGGGCGGCCCTTATTTTTAAAAGTAAAAAATGTTTAGCTCCCAATCTCTAATTTTGTTTGAATAGCTAAAGTTATATAAATTATATGCGCATAATTTTGGAATGATCGGACAAGTTTTGGGCGACCCTCATCGACCTTGATATATATTAACTAGGTACGTATGATCATCATCTAATGCCACACAACTTTTTATTACTACACTCAGAAAAAAGGTTGCCAAATATATTTCTCTCAACACAAGATTTGGTAACTGCAAACATTTTTAGCTGTTGTAACTAAACTCTTTTCGCAGTGTGTCTTATACACTTAGTAATTAATTTTTCTTTATTCTCCATAAATCACAAACCTCCTTGCATATTGGTTTCATAATTAAGAAATCTACATGTGGGTCTTCTTTAAAAAAAGATATAAAGAAAGTCGATTCATCAGTGCCGCGGCATACCCTATTCACATGTACAGGTAACTGTTAAATTGGTTATGTTCGATTTCGAACAAGGTAGGCTAGATTTTCAACTTAACTATAGTATATTGCTAGAAAATTTGCAAATTGTACTTACCATTACTATTACATTACGTACTTTTACCTAAGTATTACTTTGTTATGAAATTTTATTACTAAATTAATACTATTACTATTTACACAATCCGAAGTGCCAGATAATGTTTGCGATACAACACTTCGGTTTGAGGGTAAGCAGCTTACGACTCAGAAACACCAAAGAGATGATTGTCGTGAGTTGTTAGAGCTTACAACAATTTTTCTTAGAGGTGTTCCAAAAAATGGAATATCTTTTCGGATGCACCGGGAGTAATCAGTCATGCAAGGTAGATGGCGAAAGCTAATTATGCGCTAAAAATGTATCCATTTCGGGGTCAATCTCAATCGTCTAATAAGGAAAAGAACTCATTAAGGAGAAATTGCGCATTTTTAATCCATATTTACACGTTAAAGCATGCTATATGGCACCAAGAGCAATTCAGTCACCTTTTCATGAGTAATATCATGTAAAAAAAATACATTCTACACCACACAGATTTTGAGCCATTTATAAAAATGAAGTTTCCTTCCTTAATAAGTCCTACTACAAAATCATTTTTCAATCGATTTTCTTTAAATACCGGTTTTATGAAAAAATACCCTTCAACTTCGAGCAGTGATGCCTGTTACAAAAGCAATGCAGAAAAATTACAGAAGATTGTTGTTGTAAATGATGTTGCAGGAATAGGTGTCAAACTCATATAGGAGCCAATATGCTAACAAAAAATTAAAGTGATAAACAATTTATTTTGTAGATAGTGGCCGAACATCGTAAGAAATATCTAACAGCAACTAAATCTAATTTAATGTAAGAATTATTATTATTTATATAATTATTATTGTTATTCATATTATTATTATTACTATTAGTGTAAGAAAATACTGAAAATAAATCGTTTTTTATATTATACTGAATTAAATGTTACTCATACGCACCTACAAATGCATGTAAAGATCGATGAGGCCGCCTAAAACTTGTCCGATCCATCCAACATTTTGTACAGATCAGTGGTTTAGGTATTCAAATCAAATTGAAATTGCGCCTATAGCTATGGGCCACCCTAGGGTATATGTATAGATATCGATCTGAAATTTGTACTTGCGCTGTAGAAATTTTAGGTCTATGTTATGTAGTTTGACTATTGAATGAAATACATAATGTAATGAAATTTTATTGCATGCGCTCCACGTTTTTCATTTTCAATCTCATAAATTGTTTGTAATGAGTTTTTCTAAAATTTTAAAATTAAAAGTCATCAAAACAATTCTATAGGACCGCGAAATATTATTTTCTACTTTTTTGGACCATTTATAGAAACGAGGTATGCATATTAAAAAGTTGTATTTTGTTTTATTTTTTTAGTATTGTCTGTATAAAATTTTGCAATAGATATGTATTAAAATAATTTAAAGATATTCTGATACGTATTGTATTTTATCAAACTGACTTTTTATTTATTTTCTCTTTCAATAAACATGCATATATGTACATACATATGAGCAGCAATTAATTTCATTTCCGGCGAGGTAGATGTCTAGATGTATTCTATGTTCCTGCAACATAATAGAGTTTCATGATCACCTTTCGGCAAGTAGCATAACACAATTGTGCCAGCACAGTTTGTCAGAACAGTTTGTCAGCACTCTTTGCTATGGTACCTATTGACAAGGGAATAGGGAATTTAAAAATAGGGAATTTGAAAGAACCAAGTGGGGAATTTCAAAAAAATGTTCTGGCATCACTGATGATAACTTACGCGTTGCCAATATTATTGAAATTTAATTCGCAGTTGGAAATTTTGAGGTTAAGTAATTTACACACACTTTTTCTATGCTGATTTTTCATTTTTAATAAGTTTAAAAAGTTTTAGAACCAAAGCGCGGTTGCCAACCGTCCTGTTTTCGGTGGGACTGTACCGGATTTAAGAGCTATATCCCGGTCCCGGTACGACACATGCCGGTACGCAAAATGTCCCGGTTTCTCGTAAGAAAAAAATTTAGACATATATTTTACAAATTCTATTTACTGATCGTCCTATATACCACAAACACAATGAAAACGACGAGCTACGGACCACAGGTGTCAAATTATTTTCCCACGTATTCTGATGTAGATAATTATTTTGGCGACAGGGCTACGCGACGACCGTGGTTGTGGCCAGATTAGATCTATTTCTATTTTTCCAGCGACAGATAAGGTTCATCCTCTTCTTTTATGTCAAACTCATACAAATTCATGATAGCGCTGCCACGCTCAAAAAATGCATGTCGCCATCGACAAAGCGTTTAGATAATGAAGATAACATTATTGGAAGCTGTGGTCCGTAGCTTATCGTTTTCAATGTGTTCAGCACTATACGCCGTTCTACAGCGATTTCCTGCAGACTGTTTCAATCATAACTAAGGGCGTGTGTAAATCGGTTACAAAGTTTAATTTTAATCAATTAAAGCTTTTAAAACATTAAATAAATTTATTTACAAGAAATATTTAATATAGTGTAATACTTCTTAATTTTTGCCACCACCAGAAACTCCATTTCCCAATATTTTATTATTTTTGCTTAAATTTTGGGCAGAAAAATTATACACATTAACAATATTTGCAGTTGTCAAAATTTCCCATACATTTGTCAAAAATTTCACTAGCTAGTGAAATTTTATTCACCTCATACTGTCAAAAATTTACTCACAGCAAGCTTTGTTACCGACTCACACACGCTCTAAATGCAATAAACAAACTGCGCATGCGGTATTGCCGGTTTGCTAACAATTTGTGGCAACGCCGTAGAATCAGCTGATAATTTTAAACGTTAATTGTTTCCCTTTGAATGCGTAAATTCTTGAGTGTAGATGAAAAAATATATGTAATTTTGTCCCGGTTAAAATTAGTGAATTACACGAAACAGTCAAAAACGCGATTGCTATTTTTTGACGAATGGATTTTAAACAAAGAATCCAAGCCGTGGCTACTTGAATAAGACGCCATTTTTTACCAACTTCAAACTACAATGACAACTTGTATGTAATTTCCTGAGTTTTGCACATAGTCTAGACATCTCAGCTGCCGATTCAAAAACGCCCTATCTCAGCACATTTTCGCGTTTTTGAAACGCATTCTGAGATAAGGCGTTCTTCAACCAAATTCTGGGATAGGGTATTTTTCAATAAAAGTCTGAAATAGGGCGTTATTCAATTAAATTATGAAGTACGGCGTTCTTGAACAGTTTTCTGAGATAGGGCGTTTTCGAACTGGCTGCCGAGATAGGTTGATCTTCCACTCAGATGCCTATATATAGAGATTTATAATTTGGTGTAATTTTTATTTAAATTTTAATATATTTTTTAAGTTATTTAAAAGTATTAACATTGAAGTATCCTTTTATGAAAATTTGTATGCACCCATAAAATTTTAAATTATTTTGTTGTGCTGGGACCATGTTTATGTATCTATGAAGTTCTATATTGTTTTGTGGTTCAAAAAAATAAAAATGCAAAATTAACAATTAAAGTATTTGTCAATGTTATTGTGGCTTATTAACATTTTATTTTTAATATTTTTAATGAGCTTTGTGCCACGTGGCACACAACAACAATTAAAATTGATGTCGTTTAATATGTTATTTTACCTACCCTCTTTCCTAACATTGTGTGTCCCGGTTTCAAGAATGCAAAAGTTGGCAACCGTGACCAAAGCCCATAATTCAAATGCCCTGTGAACCGAAAAAATTATAAATTTAATCAAATTAAAGTTAAGTATGGCAATAAGGCCAAAAACGTTCGGAACTAAAGTTTAAGTGGAGCTACAACTCATAAGAGTTCAGAACTTTTCTCAGTTGCTCTCCTAGTCCAAATTGGGAGAGAAAAACACCAACAACATGGAAGAAAAGATCTGAGCTAGAACGATGAAACCGAATTAACTATATATTTACATAATTAATTTTTGTTAATTCATGTGCTGAAAAATTGTAAAATGTTAAATGTACATACATATGTCACTGCATATGAGGCCTTGAGCACCAGAGTAGCCTAACTGGCTGAATCGAAACGGTAATAGCCCGAGGCACGTCCTTTTAGGTTTGTTTTACTGTAATATATAGCATCACGTGGGTGCAACGAACTTTTTAGTATTATTTTTTATATATCCTTCTTTCTCATACTTTTTACCTTTTTTTGTGGATAGGCTACTCGGGCCCTCATGACCTCATATGCATGTTTGTTTTTGAAACGTGCTGCCTATGTTTATGCAAAGCTATGTAAGTGCGTGCGGATTACTACAGATAAAGTGCGGTAAAAATATTTAGATTAGCACCTGTTGTGCGCCATCGGCATATACAGCAGAAGCGTTTTCTTCTCGCCCTAGATGTCTGCACTAAGGGGAGGGTATATTTCATCGTCTTTCCGTTAATTACGCCTTGCGATTTACGACTGCCTGTTTGCTGCTCTCGGATGCCAATTACACTGGCGAATCACACTTTGATTGCTGTTTGTATACCTACATACAGTTATTTGTGTCCGCGTGAATGTTTTTACCCATTTCAGTCCAACATGGGCAGGTGAGTTAACCATTTGTTGACGACATCGGGCCTTCTACACATGCATATGTATGTACATACACCCACACACTATTGGTGTGTCCAAATTCTCTAAGCCTCTTCTTTGTTGTTTTTACGAGAGGGTGTAAGGGTAGGTGAAATTTAATGAAAGCAAACGAGTTTACGCTTTTCTTTAGTTGAATCTTTATTACGCCTAAATTTTTACCCATTCTTTCCTTATTTTTCGGGGTTTTGAAAATGTATCAGGCGACCTATTTAAGTAGAGATTGTTGATTATTTTCAAAAATTCATTTTCGGTTCACACGAAAGATAAATGGCATTTAAATAACAACCCAAAATTAAACTTAAGTGCGATTTAACTTTTCATCTGCAATTTGCCTTAAATATGCTTAATGCCTGGGTACAAGAAGGTAGTCAATTTGTATTAAGATGTAAATTCCACAGAAAAACTAATAGCAATTTTTAAAGCGTGGAAATCAAGATAGCAGGTTAAGGTAGCTCTATTATTGTAGACTAGGGATGCACAGCAGAGGTGCACGCAGTCGGCGTCGCGGACAAACTGCGAGCACGCGAGCGTGCTAGGCGAGGTGAAGTGCGCTGTACGGAGATGGCAACGTATACATATTAACCACTACACACTTCTTTTCAAGTAAAAATGCGTGTATGTGTGTGTACTTTTGCGACAACTTATTAATAAATTAATTTAAATACATTTACAACAACGCAAAACATATTTAATTTACCTATTCCTCACATTTTATTCAGTAAATGAATTCCATCTTAAGGCCTGTATGCAGTTCTCAAGAAAAGCAAAAATTCCATACACAATGACGCACAAGAAATGGCTAAGAAATTTTCTTGAGTCAAATTTCCTTCAGGCAGTACGCAGTTCTTAAGAAATTTGCTACGCTTTTTGCTACGGTTTTCTAAAGTTTTTTGTGAAAAAAGAGCACAAGGCAACCCAGGTTTGCAACAGAAATATATGCCCGTTCTATTATTTCTTGAGGAAAGAGTAAGGCAACAAGCTGTGAAGTATCAAAAATTTCAAAATTCCGTGCACACACACACGAAATAATGGTAAATTTTTCTTGACCGATTTCTTGAGAGCTGCATACCAGCCTTTAATGTAGAATATAAGTGTATAGTATACACTTGTATGTACCTATGCATTCGGTGTGTTTAAATTAAAAAAGCATCACTAAATAACGCACCAAGCATTGAATTCCAATTATTTTGTCTTTTTGGTTTCCCAAAAGCACTAAATTTAGTGCAAAATGCACGACCTTGGCAACAGAGAGCTGAGCACATCCATGCTCAAACAGTGATGCCAGGCCAAATATTGAGTAAATGCACTATGCATATTTTTCTTTTAAAGGAAAAGTTCTAATTGGCGAGGGGATTGATTTTTGGTTCTTACATAGAACACTAATAAGATTCACAAACTTATCTTAGGATTTAATTAATATACAGTATATTTTGCCTTGCTGCCTCTATGCTTAAGTGCACATTTAAGATACCTACCCCAAAATGCGGATCAGAGGCATTATTTTTAACATTAAGAAAACTGCTCCGATAGATGCATTTAGCATACCTGCACATTGGCGATACCTGCCTNGGCCTGTATGCAGTTCTCAAGAAAAGCAAAAATTCCATACACAATGACGCACAAGAAATGGCTAAGAAATTTTCTTGAGTCAAATTTCCTTCAGGCAGTACGCAGTTCTTAAGAAATTTGCTACGCTTTTTGCTACGGTTTTCTAAAGTTTTTTGTGAAAAAAGAGCACAAGGCAACCCAGGTTTGCAACAGAAATATATGCCCGTTCTATTATTTCTTGAGGAAAGAGTAAGGCAACAAGCTGTGAAGTATCAAAAATTTCAAAATTCCGTGCACACACACACGAAATAATGGTAAATTTTTCTTGACCGATTTCTTGAGAGCTGCATACCAGCCTTTAATGTAGAATATAAGTGTATAGTATACACTTGTATGTACCTATGCATTCGGTGTGTTTAAATTAAAAAAGCATCACTAAATAACGCACCAAGCATTGAATTCCAATTATTTTGTCTTTTTGGTTTCCCAAAAGCACTAAATTTAGTGCAAAATGCACGACCTTGGCAACAGAGAGCTGAGCACATCCATGCTCAAACAGTGATGCCAGGCCAAATATTGAGTAAATGCACTATGCATATTTTTCTTTTAAAGGAAAAGTTCTAATTGGCGAGGGGATTGATTTTTGGTTCTTACATAGAACACTAATAAGATTCACAAACTTATCTTAGGATTTAATTAATATACAGTATATTTTGCCTTGCTGCCTCTATGCTTAAGTGCACATTTAAGATACCTACCCCAAAATGCGGATCAGAGGCATTATTTTTAACATTAAGAAAACTGCTCCGATAGATGCATTTAGCATACCTGCACATTGGCGATACCTGCCTTAAAAAATATGCGACTAGTATCAATTATCAAAGAAAGTATTACGTTTACCTGCACTGTCCCTACAATTACCTAATTTTAAAACTTTTTATTTATTTTGTTCATCTCGCAGAACAACGAAAATGGCTATAAATTTATGTAGTTATATAGATAATTAGATACTATTCGGTAAAAATTTCGCTTGCAGTAATTTCTACGTGGTAAGTGCTTCTCCATTATTTGCTTTCATAGGGATTTGGATACCTTCCTCATTGAAGTAGGAAAGAAAATTCGCTTAAGTGCCTTTTTCGGTTAAGTGCACAAGTTTTTCGTGCAAAGAAGGATGTGCAGCTAAGCAAAATATACTGTAATCAACATTATTTGTAGACGATTATATTTGTGTTCGTATGAAATAGGAGCTTATGTCGGGAGGCTGGCTTTAGTAAAATGTACAATTCCCTATATTCTTTAAACCACAAGGAATTTTTTTATGAGACTTCATACGAATATTGAATTGCTAGCATCACAACTGCCTCTTTTACGTTTATTTTCTAAAAGTTCTTCAACGACTCGGCGCCAGTGAGTCTTTCGCAATCGTATGCTGCGAATGGTTCATTATACTAAAGCCAGTCTTCCGACATAAGCTACTATTCTATACGGACACAGATATGTATAATTCCCAGTAAAATGACCAATACCCAAATCCCTCGCATGAGTTATTATCGGCAAAAATTTGGATACGCTCAAATCTGGCATCGCTGCAGGAAGTACTTTGTCACGCATGTGAAACAGTGTTGATATTTTAAGTACAATTGTACTTTTTTCAGTACAATTAATTTTAAAAAGTACAAAAGTACAATTTGCCGATTTCAACATCAAAAATACTTTTTGAACCAAACGCTCAAATCTCTTCTAGCACTTTGTTGATTCTTAATCCGTTTACATTTAAGTAAATGGATATACCTATATTTCATATTTGCTTCAAAACGAAATTATGAATTGTAATTTTGAATGTAAACGTGGTTGTAAACAGTAATATTAGTGATGTGCGTTATGGTGATTGCGATTTCTTATCACCGGCCGGTGAAATATCACTTATCGCTATTTATTTTGAAAAAACCTTTAGAAATGCAATTTACCTAATGGCGATCCTGCAGAAATAGAAGTAATTGAGCAATTCGGTGGTTGAAAGTAAAAAAATGTATGTAAATTCCATGCGTTGAAATTAAAAATTTCCATTGAGGATTTCCATTTTATCGGTAGTGATCTCATTTTATGTAATTTATTTGCATTAATATGAACTGACCTATATAGCGTATTAATGTTTTATCATTATTGTCTTCATCTTTGACAAAAATACACGGTCACCCTGTATTTATTTTATTTCTGCTCTTTTGATTTCTGCAATCCATTTTTTTATATCTCCCTTAGTTTTTGAGATATTTCGTGCGCTTTTTGTCGTATGTTACATAATATTAATGATTGGGTATGCCTTTTGTTGTATGTGCTAAAAATGCGTCATATACGACAAATTCCCATACAAACGTACTTTTTTTTAATCATAAAACATTCGTCGTATGTGGCACATACGACAAATTCCCATACAAATGTAATCTTTTTTTAATCATAAAACATTTGTCGTATGTATCGCAAAACTTTGAACTTACGAGAATTCGATGGTCCTCTACTATAACGTCACAATTAAAATTGGAAATTAAACTAAGTAACTAATTTTAAAATTTTAAACTTTTAAATTTTAGCTTGCACTGAGTCTCCAATGAAATGAAAGAAATAAAAATGCACAAAAGACTGAATTTAAGTATTGTTTTTTGTTTTTATATAAAGAAAACGTATGTTCGTAACATATTTACAGCATAAGAGATGTACAGATTTTTTTTTATTAAATACATGAATATGTTTTTGTTATGTTTTTTCTAATAAGTAATCATTATTTAATAAATATGTCTGGTTTTTTCATCAAATTATACCATCGTCGTTGAAATAGATACTTTACTATTGTCGTATGTTCTATGGACAAAACAAAGTGGTGAGTAAACGCTACTTACGACAAATGTATACGGAATGAAAAGTCAATTTTCTCATTAACGTTAAGAGATATTAAATGTAAAATATGGAAAATCAAAACTAATAACACCACCTACGTCTCCTTCAAAAATTACAAAAATCTACCGTACAGTTTCGGATTAATCCGACCTTAAACTTCAAAGCCAATTTTCTCAAAACTGTCTTTTGTAACATTCGACATCCGCTTTCTGAGACGAGCCTCGCCCCGGCGGCAGAAAACACAGAGCACTTATTAAACTTTCTTAATAAATATATATACGTATATCAGGCAATCTTTTTCATATCGGACGCCAAATTTTGTGTCACACTTTCGATTCGCTTCCAATTTTTTTTTATGGGTTCTATTCAATTTTTTCTTCGGAGATATGATCTGTCAAATTTTGAATTTTTTCGTAATTCTGAATAATTATGTACTTCTTCAAATCGTTATATCTCAGGTTCTGCTCGTCATAGAGCCTTCACCTTAACGTCGTTTTAAAGCTAAAGAAACGGGCTTAACACATTTATATATAAGGTCATAATTGTCCTAAAGCTAACTTGGCTATTAACAGTTGAACCTTTTGAAGTTGATTTGCATAGTGAAGACCAGTAAATTAGGGATTTAAAATTACACGATCCTAATCCTTGTTTAATTCTATATAAAATGATGTTTTAAAAAATGGCCGTTTTTACAAAACTATTTTTAAAATATTTTTGAAGTGAAACTTCTTAGGCGGCGGTATCGCAAAAATGGAGAGTGAAATTTTTAAAACTGAAAACGTTACATGAGTGAGAAGGAAGATATAGGTAGTATAGGGAAGGGGAAAAAAGAAATAAAGCGACACATGAAGGGTACGAGTACCTACATATGTATATATGTATGTATGAACGAACTCATTGCGCATTTCAGCTCTGCCGCTACCAAGCAATATAGGGGTATTCTCTGAGTCTTGCAAAGCCCTTGCATGGTGCACGGATTGCGCGGTTAAAACCGGTTTTCGCATGGGACAGCTTTGCAAACCGTGCAATCCGTGCACCGTGCAAGGGCTTTGCAAGACTCAGAGAATACCCCTTATGTGTATAAATGATGCAGGCGTGCTTCGCGTAACTACATCCATTCGTACGTATGTACATATCGTCCCGTTTCTGCCTTAACCTCGTATCTGCAATAGAGGTATTTTAGAGAGTGTAAGAAAAAATGTTTACTTTCTTCTCCTAGGATACAATAAACGCATTTTTTACTTAATATTTCTGGTTCCACTAACAGTAGTGAACACCCTCATTAAGTATTTGTTCTATTT
>NW_016157636.1:2823-4025 GCF_001687245.7 Rhagoletis zephyria | reverse complement strand
TTCTTCTACCGCATTCACAGTGGATTTCCCGTTTCTAAACCCGAATTGGTTTGCCGATATTCCCCCTTTCTCTTGGACTTCCCTGTCGAGACGCTTGGCAATTAGGCTTAGGCTTAGGTATTAAAACAAACTTTTGCCTCTTCCAGATTTGAGGGAAAGTTCCATTCGTTAAACATCCATTAAAAACTTGTGGGAATGAGGAAGCGCACTGGTGGACTGCAAGCTTTAGAGCTATGTTGGGCACACCATCGGGGCTAGGAGCTTTCTTTACTTCCACTTTAGCTGTTGCGAGTGTGATTTCTTCTTCCGTTACAGGGTCAACAACACTCAACGGATCACCATCCATAGTGGACACTAACGGTCTCTGTACAGGAAATAGTGTCTCCACAATGGACTTTAGGTATGCAGCGTTTGTCGGATTCATGTTTCTGCCTTTCAGCTTTTTTGAGACAATTTTGTAAGCCGAGCCCCAAGGATTCCGTTCAGCATCATCGCAAAGCTCTAAAAAGCATTGACGCTTACTTTCTTGAATTCCTTTCTTTAGTGCGTCGCGTGCACTCTTATAAGCCGCACGAAGTACCACGAAGTTGTCTCTTTCCCTAGCTTCGTTGATGTACTGATGGGCATATGTACATATGTACTTATGGACAGTAATGTTTTCATGTATGTACATATGTTTGAATGGTTGTATATATATTTGTATGTTTGTGCACATATGTAGTACAAACGAAAACAAATCTAATAAGCTGCTCCTTGATATAAATGCGAACTGTACTGATTGTCAAAAATTATGTGTTTGTTGTACATTTGTTCATGTTTGTCATTGTGCGTGTAATTTTCTAGAGTAGTTTTGTGCTCTCGCTATCTCCTTGTATTAACTCGTCCTTCGTTGCTATACTCTGATGAACATATGTGAGGATGATAGCAGGGCCAACTTATATGTATAAGTTAGCGTTACAGGAGCAGTTGAAATTTTCGCCCGATGTTTCTTAAAGAAAGCCATAAACATAGCGACCGTTGGTTCAACTTGGTGTTATTTTGCTCTAGATTGCACCGTTTGTGGACCTGTTGAATGAATTTATGTCTTGGTTGTATCAAAGATCCAAAATTTGGATTTCCTGGCAAGTTGTACAACTTATCGCTACATTAATTGACATGTTGTACAAACTCATTTAATTTGCGTTTATTTTGTACACTAAATA
>NW_016157636.1:0-2809 GCF_001687245.7 Rhagoletis zephyria | reverse complement strand
TAAATGCATTTTGCAAACAAAAGTGCGTACGTTACTTAGTGCCTTGGTAATGGCGAATTCGTGAGGATCTATTGATTGCATTATAACCATTTTCATTTATTTGTTAAACATACAACTACTTCCATTACAACCCGGCCCTATGGATGCTGGAAGCGCGAATTCATATAAGGTGTTGTTAACGGAAAATGAATAAATAAATTATATGTATATCAGAAAATTAATAAGATGAAATGAAATTATTGTTTGATTTCTAACAAAACCTATGTATGTAACTCAATCGCCTAATGGTTTGCTGAACCGTAAACTTATGTTTACACATCCAATTTCGTGAGTAGGTACCTGGTACTCACACCCTTTTTAAGAAGTTTCACTTCTATCATGTGCACGGTGTTACACACGCATTTTTTTTTTTAGGACGAGATGGTTTATTTTGTGAGAGTCAACTATTTTACGTAATTTTGCTTTCGAAAACTTATGATGAGGTATGCAAAGTATTAGAGTATTGAAGAAGTACATCATTAGTCAGAATCACGAAAAAATCCAACATTTTACGATCATATTTCCGAAGAAAAAAATATTTCCTTGAATACGTGTTAGTTTATTTCATGTAAAGACCCATAAAAATAGTTGAAGCGAATCGAAAGTGTGACACCAAATTTGGTGTCCGATATCTTACTAATATTATAACAGGTCTATTCTGCACGTTACCGAAGATTTTGTAACCGGAAAATTTTATTACCAAAAAATGTTACCAGTTCTTGTCACCGTGATTCTAGGAACGTTGGTAATGCAGTTAAAATATTCAGCAATTCAGCTATGAAGAATTGTGCAAATTCTGGCATTGCATATTTCACGGTATTTGTTACCAGCTTATGAGATGGTAACAAAACTTACCGGTTACAAGAATACACAGAATGCGAAAAGGGTTTAAAAATTGACAGGAACTTTATTTACCGGTTACAAACTTTTTATTACCAGCGCAGAATAGACCTGTAAATGTGAAAGTTTGTATGTTTGGATGTTTGGGAAATCATCACGCAGAAACGACTGAACGGATTTGCATGAAATTTTGTACGCAGATAGCCGATGGGCCAGATTGGTTAATAGGCTGTTTTTTTAAGAGTTGCCACCTGTTAAAAAAGTTTAATTTATTTAATATGCGGGAACGACTGAATGGATTTGCATGAAAATTTGCACACAGATAGCTTATGACCTAGATTGGAAAATAGGCCACAGAGTTGCCATCTGTTAAAAAAGTTTCATTAAATTAATACACGGAAACGACTGAATTTTGATTTGCATGAAATTTTGCAAGCAGATAGCTTATGACCTACAGTGGAAAATAGGCGAATTTTTTTTAAGAGTTGCCACCAGTTAAAAAGTTTAATTAAATTAATACTCGGAAAAGACTAAACGGATTTGCATGAAATTTTGCACACAGATAGCTTATGACCTAGATTGGAAAATAGGCCACAGAGTTGCCATCTGTTAAAAAAGTTTCATTAAATTAATACACGGAAACGACTGAATGGATTTGCATGAAATTTTGCAAGCAGATAGCTTATGACCTACAGGGGAAAATAGGCGAATTTTTTTTTAAGAGTTGCCACCAGTTAAAAAGTTTAATTAAATTAATACTCGGAAAAGACTAAACGGATTTGCATGAAATTTTGCAAGCAGATAGCTTATGACCTACAGTGGAAAATAGGCGAATTTTTTTTAAGAGTTGCCACCAGTTAAAAAGTTTAATTAAATTAATACTCGGAAAAGACTAAACGGATTTGCATGAAATTTTGCACACAGATAGCTTATGACCTAAGTTAGAAAGTAGGCCACTTTTTTAAGAGTTTCCACCTGTTAGAAATGTTTAATTTAATTAATACGCGGAAATGAGTGAACTGATTTGCATGGAAGTTTTCACACAGATAGCTTATGAGCTAGGTTGAAAAATAGGCTACTTTTTTTAAGAGTTACCACCTGCTAAAAAAGTTTAATTAAATTAATACGCGGAAAAGTCTGAACGGATTTGCATGAAATTTTGCAAGCAGATAGCTTATGACCTACAGTGGAAAATAGGCTAATTTTTTGGAAGAGTTGCCACCTGTTAAAAAAGTTTTAATTAAATTAATACGCGGAAACGACTGAACAGATTTGCATGACATTTCGCACAGAGATAGCTTATGACCTATGTTGGAAAATAGGCTACTATTTTAAGAGTTATCACGTATTAGGAAAGTTTAATTAAATTAATACGCGTAAATGACTGAACTGATTTGCATGAAAGTTTGCACACAGATAGCTTATGACCTAGACTGGAAAATAGGCTACTTTTTTAAGAATTTCCACCTGTTTGAAAATGAAATTTTGCTCAAAGATGGTTTATGACCTGGATTGAAAAATAGGCTACTTCCTTAACCGGTTTTCCGATCAGAACGAAATTTAGTACACTTACTACGGATTTCGGAAGGATGGTCTTAGACTGAAAGTAAGTCCGATAACTCAAGGCCCCTCCCATACAAATTGGAATTTTCATATTACATACATATCTCTGGAAGTATTTGTGGGAGAGAACTGAAACTTAGTATAGTGATATGTATATGAAATCAATGATGGCATTAATCGATTGATGTTTTAATCAGTTAGTTAATTCGATTAATTCAATCGGATTACAGTTAATCATGATCAATTTTAATCTGACTAAACAGTTAATCGTAAGCGCAATTAAAAAATTTATTTTTAATCGTTAACTCTTAATTTGATCTAGGTTTGGTGATTAATTAAGTTATGCTGGAATTTCCCTGTGCACACA
>NW_016157635.1:215261-236163 GCF_001687245.7 Rhagoletis zephyria | reverse complement strand
GGGTTAGCGGTCCGCGAATGGCGCGACCTTTATTTTCTGGATCGTGCCTGCTTATAATCAGTGATCGGACTTCTACCACATTGTGGTAGATCTGCCACTTTTTTGAGCATCTAGCACAACTACCACACAAGGTCTGAAATCTACCACATATTCGCGTTTTTGAGTAGTTTTATTTTTGTTCGACATAATTTTCTTAATATTAAGAGGCAAAAATTGTCCAACACTAAACACTAACAACAGGCAGAATGGGAGGATAAAATAAGCCGTAAAATAGTAAATTTTCTCAATATTAAATTTTTCGACAGGAAACGTGGTTTTATTTTGTTAAATTGCAAAATATGTGATTTATAAAAAAGAATTAATAGCGAAAATGTTAAAAAAAAACGGCGATNATTAAGAGGCAAAAATTGTCCAACACTAAACACTAACAACAGGCAGAATGGGAGGATAAAATAAGCCGTAAAATAGTAAATTTTCTCAATATTAAATTTTTCGACAGGAAACGTGGTTTTATTTTGTTAAATTGCAAAATATGTGATTTATAAAAAAGAATTAATAGCGAAAATGTTAAAAAAAAACGGCGATTTTTGTGAACGCATTAGCAAATTGAAGTGCATCTAAGGTTTCTGAGGCGTTGTTTACTTTACTTTTACTTGAGAATTGCCAAAATCGGCAAATCCCAAGTAGCGGTTTCTGGAACGTGCCACATTTGTTCGCTACATCGTGATGTGATAAAAAACAAAAGCTGGCAGCACTCCGCAAGGTTGCAGAAATCTTTCAAAATATGTGCGAAAAATATCTTCATATGGAAGGAACTGCTTTACGCTGTCAAGCAAAAAACGTTGCCAAAACTCAACGCAATTTCAAGCCACTTGAATCTTGCACTTTATTACACTAAAATTGATTTTTTTTAGATTCTAATTAAAATGTTTGAAATTTAGGTGAAACCTTGCAGATTTTTTTAATTTTTGTACAAATTTTGATCCAATACCTGAGATTTACCACATTTTTTTGAAATCTACCACATTTTTTTCCAGATTCTACCACACAAAATTTTTAAGTCCGATCACTGCTTATAATCCATAAGTGCGGCTACCACAACAACAGAACGATACAGAAATACTCGACATTGCGTTGTCAGCCGCGACCATGGATAACTAGATATGAAACTGCCGTCCCTAAATTGGAGCGCTAAGCGTTGCGTTATCCATTGTCGACGAGTGTCAGCGCGCGCTATCCCCAAATCAACGCGTCGTAATTTTTGACGTTTTCTCAGATCCTCTCGTTTTTATTCTCGTTTCCTCTTTCACTTTTTTGTCCTTTCTCTTTCTTTCCGTCTTCCGCATCCAACTTCAACACGTAACGCCCTGTCAAAAATGAAAATTCCATTTGCTCGGCGTTAGCGCCGCGTTATTGTGGGATGCTTCATACAAATTGTATGGGCATGAGGATTTTTGACAGTTGTTTGGCGCTTGACGCGCCAATTTAGGGATGGCAGAAACTCTTTTTCTCGTGAGAGCGCTGTCAAAGTGTATATTTTTTTTATAACATTCTCCAGTAGAGCCACTGTGACGAAAACATGTGTGGGCATTTATAGAGAAATTTATGGAGAAACTTTTGATTAAACACAACGGACAAAAGTTGCAATATTCTTCATATCTATTTTATATTTCACTGTTAATATTGTCAGGAAAATTGCGTTTAGTTACAAATACTGTTTTATAGTAATATTAAAAAATGCGGGAAGAAGAAATCCACTGAATTCAATGTGATGCATTTTCCACACATTTAGTGGTAGCTCGCCACTTCGCGTGTCAGCTGTTTATCTGCCCAGGGATTGGCAGTGCTGCCAAGTACGAAAACGAGTTCCTGGGCGCGCTCTCAGAAAAAATGAGGGAGTTTCATATCTAGTTATCCATGCCATGGCCGCGACCAAGCGCACAACAATGCTCTGCTAGTGTTAACTTGTTAAATTGTATGTTCAGGCAGGTTCTGCAATTCACAGGGGTTGAAATTCACTCGTAAATGAATTGCAGAACCTGCCTGTATATGAGCTTTGTTAAATAAACTGTATATAATATTAAATTATTAAACTAAGTAGAGGAAGAGTGGGAAGGCCAGCTTCTAAAAATCGGTTCTTGGACATCCGCTTAAGAAGACCCCTTTTTCCCAAATATAAGGCAGTTTACTTCATATAAATCCAATAACATAATTTTGCATTATTAATTTTTTTCTTATTCTTACTTTCATTGCTCGTAGCACTAATTTTGGTTTACCATTGCATCTAATTAAATATAAAATGTCGTGGAACTATTATTTGTTGATATAAAATTAAAATTAAACAATAAACAAGTAATTTTTAGCAAAACCATAACCGACTTCAATTCTCATATAAAAATTTAGGAGTACCGTTAATTTCTTCATGATCCAATGATCGGATCTAAACCAAATTAGTATGGGACCACCTGTGAGACACTACCTTTCAGATAGAAAAATCGAAATCGGTTGACGGGGTCAAAAGTTAGATACATAAAAAAACATAGGTTTATTCCGACGAATTGATAACCTTCTCCTTTTTTTGAAGTCGGTTAAAAAATTAATGAACTCAAGCGTTAGAAATTAGTACAGCTAAATACATATTTACTTTCGCTTATAAAAACGATTGAGATAATTTCTTTTTTACATATACAGTGATGAAAAAATAAATACGGACACGACATTTTAACAATTTTTTCCTATTTTTCTTATGTTTCCTTAATAGTTAGTATTTTTTTATAAAAGTATTGCTCATTATTTAACAAAAACCATATAAATTCATATTTCAAACTTATGCAAAAATTATAAAAATTCTGCAAAATTGCATCTAAATTTTAAACTTTTTAATCAGGTTTTTGTGTATTCAGTTTTATAGCCCATTAAATTTATTGTCGAACATACTTTGTATGGAAGAAAATGGTTCAAAACAGTTGCCAAAAATCAACGCGATTTTGGGCAACTTAAAACTTACACTTTATTCTACTAAAATTTAATGGGCTATAAAACTACATACCCAAAAAATTCGTGAAAATCTGATTAGAAAGTTGAAAATTTATATGCAATTGTGCTCAATATTGAAATAGGAATTTATATATAAATAATAATAATAATTTTATAAATAAATAATAAATATTAAATAAACGAAAGAAAAATAGGCAATATTTGAAAAAATATCGGGTCCCTATTTATTTTCCACCACTGTAAGCCTAAGAATAATAATTTAAGCATGTTTAATTTCTTTATTTAAAAAACTACTTTAAACTGATTAAGTATTAAATAACCATTATTGTTAATTTAATTGTTTGTTTTCTACATAAAGTGGATGGTAAGAAATCTTCCTTATTTATTTACACAACCTTCCAAGGTCAGCTATGATTTTTGTATTTATACATATGTTCGTATGTAAATATGTGTTTTTCTTTGTTTGGTCATAAATTCTATCCGAACATTGTGGACTATATATATAAACGCTTCTTCATGTATACATATATTTGTCTTTTTATATCAATTTTTACAAGTTAGGACTACTCATTAAAACTTACATATTTATATGGGAATGTTTTGCACAAAGTCATGAGCGTGATAGAAAGCATCCTTATGCTAACCACACACGAGCCAACCTTCGCGGCAACAAACAAAAATATGAAAGTGTTTTGATATTCAGCCATAACCGTCGCCATGAGAAACTATGCTGCACTAGAAGCAACGGGACTTGGCTGCTTCAACGGTTGCCTCGTGTGCGATCAGCATAACGATATTCCTAACAATAGCTTAGTTATTCATCCAACCTACAACTTGTCAGTGTCAGTGTTGTTTCTTTCTGACTCTCTCGCCCAGCGAATGACTTTTTCGATACCGAGTGCGAGAACCTTATTATATTTTCCACTAAGTTCGACTTATTGTTGCAAAACAGCTATAATCCCTAAAGGCCGGTTTTCACTTTCATATTTTGACGACACATTGTCAATACATTTTGCCATAACTTTCTTCTCTTTAATTAATGCCGATACCGTTTATTTGATTCACCATAAAGGGACACATTATCGATTTAGCAACGGTTGTGCAAAACTGAAGACTTATTTTAAAGCAAACTAACTGGTAAAAAAGCTTTGTGTATTTCGTTATTAATTTTAGACTTTCAAATGTCGAAATAGGCAAACAAAATTGTTTAGACTTTTAAGTAAAATGTTAACAAATATAACATTTACAGACCAAATGCAAAAAAAAAATACAATCAAATCTGATTATCTACTGCTAACCATGTTAAATTTGCCTTGGCCAAATGTTTTCCCTTATTAGACGGCAAATGCACAGTAAGACAAGCCTTAAATATCAACTAACTTCTCCCGCGTCAAAACCGGTGCATTTAGTTTACTAAAACGAAACCAAAACCCAATTACTTGTGAATGATACTACTGACAAATGTCGCACTATGTTTAAAACCTAATATAATGAGAAATAGAGCTAATCCAAATTTTTTCTTAAATAAAGTTCGAGTTATGTCGATTAAAGGAATAATATAACGACCGTAAACGTTCTTTAGTGTAAAGGTTGGAAAAAAGGGCCGAATTTGATCACGTTCAAAAAATCGATTATCTTTCGCTTTTCTTTTTGCTGTATCTCGAAGGCAAATCACGATATCGATAAAAAAAAATTTATTAGATGGGTTGCAATAATGGGGGGGATGGTTTTCAAAATATATATATGTATATATACTTACGTTTTTCAAGTTATTTTTTTTTTTTGTTTTTTCTATAAAAAATTGTCCAAGTTTTAGGTATAACCAGTTATATACTCAAACTTCATACAAAATTTACGAAGATTCAACAAAGTTTCATTAAAATTTTGAGCTTTTAATCTGAATCTTTAAAGCAAATATGGGTATTCAATTTTAGTTAGTCTAATTAAGAGCAAGTTTCAAGTTTTTTTTGTGACCGCTTTTTTTATATAACAAACACAATTTACAAAAACTGACGTTGATATTTTGAAATTTTGTTGCGTACGGTCTTGCGCATTTAATTTTCTAAGAAATTCGTGTTTATATGGAAAAAAGACCAAAAATCCGTCAGAAAAAAAAAATTATTAAAACTCAACGCGTTTTTGTAGCCGCTTGAAATTTACACTTCATTACACTAAAATTATATGGATATAAAACTGCATACATAAAAAAGTTCTACAGATTCTTATTAAAAAGCTCTAAATTTTTATGAAAATTTGTGAAATTTTCCTAAATTTGGCAAAAAGTTTGAAAATTTGATTTATATGGAAAATAACAAAGATCTTGAAAATCATTGTAAATATTTGAAAAAATCAGCACGTGAATACTTGCTCGAGTCACTGTATATATCAACCTTACCAGATATACTTTTTGGGGAATTATTTCCATTCATATAAGTTATATAAATTCCAAATATGACCCAAAATTGGACCTTAAATACGAGTTTTTCAAATATCTCGACTCCTGCACCTTGCAGGTGGAAATTTAAAATTTATCTATGGCCCGATTTGGTTCATATGTATATGGTACAAATCTGTGTTCGTATGGAAATGTAGCTTATGTCAAAAAGCTGGCTTTAGTATAAATCGGCATTCACAGCATACGATTGCGAATGACTCACTGGCGCTGAGCTGTTGAAGAACCTTGGGCAAATAAACGTGCAAGAAGTAGTTTCGATACTAGCAAGTCAATATTCTTATTAAGTCTCATCAAAAAATTCCTTGTCGTTTAAAGAATAAAGGGAATACCGCATTATACTAAAGCCAGCCTTTGGACATAAGCTACTTTTCCATATGAACACAGATATTACTTATATGAAAGGAAATAACTTTACAAAAAAATTAGCCGGCCGGAGTCGGTGTTACATGCATATGTATACATACATATCGTCGTTTATAGTATAAAACCGCCTATCAACAAAATGCAAAACCGCGTATGAGAGGTTTCATAATTTATTTTCTAGGGGGTAAAAACACTCATATATCAAAATGGTTCTATTTTTTATAAAGCAATCGCATTCAGGACGAATGGATAACGGTATACATATTTTGAAAACCATTCACCCTTATTCCAACCGCTAATTATAAAAAAAAATAGAGCTAGCTCTATTCCTTCCCGGTATATTACATTAAAAAAATGCAATTTAGCCCATAGTGCGTGGTTTGTACAATTATACATCTGACTAAGTTACCTTCCCGTTGCTATACTATACACACTTCCTTGCATATAAAGCCATTTGGCCATGTGATAACACTGCTAAAGTGATTACACTGGCCATAAATTGTGATCCCTAAACTTATGTAACTAACTAATTTTCATTGACATTCATTGGCTCGTGCAATGGCCGTTACTATTTCCATTTTAACAGTCATTTTTTTCGCTGCAGGCACTCTCTTTAAATCGGACACAAGAGATAACAGAAACATGCGATCCTCGTCTTGGCCCTCATGATCACTACGTTCGCGATGCTCCAGACTGCTCAGCAATTGAAGTATTTTGGCTTGTAATTCTTTAGATGACTCTTCCAGATGGTAACGCGGCCGTTTATTTGCAGGTTCGGCGGGACTAGTGGTGTTAGCGGGTATTGGTGATGACTTCTCTGCTTCTGCTTCGCTTTCCCGTTCCCTCTCTCGTTCTGCCGTTTCTTCACATTCTCCATTCCCTCCATTTTCTTGCTCTGCAACCAACTCAACGGGGTTAATGAATTCACCTCCTTTATATTGTGCCACTGTGCAGAATTCCGCATTCCATGTGGATTCAGCCGTGTCATCTGTTTCCTTGGCTGGTACTACATCAATACCATTTGTGAGACCATTTGTGACATCGCCATTGATTTCGATAGAGAGGGATTCATGTGGAAAGGTATCGTCCAAAGTGTCCATTTCATCGTACTCGAATCCATCTTGCTTAATAAAGGGTTTAATATCGCACTCTTCAGTCAAGTCTATCAGGTCGCTTAGACTATCTTCATCCTCTTGTACCTCAATGTCCGCCGGTATTGTGGTGTTGTAACATTCCCGCAGCCCCAACTCATCAGCCAACCTGAAACGAAACATTCAAGTAAATTTTTTTGCGATAAGGATTAAGCTGCCTTTAAACTTACTTTGCGCAATGTGCGCTTTTGATATGAGGTATCAAGAACTCTAGTTCGGAAATAATTGGGCTCTCCTTCTTTCGTGCATAATTTTCAACGGTGGCATTCTTTTTGACCTCGCGCGAAATGGAGTCGCGCAGAGTTTTCCATCGACGGCGTACATTCGCTCCTATAAATTAAGAAATTAAAAAGTTTTACAATTACTTTTTATCCAGTATGTGCATATGTGTGTATCTAAATTATTTTAAGCACTATTTAGGAAAGCTTTTTAATGAATTTTCATAAAAATTAAGTACGAATCTACAGTGCAGAAGAAGGAGAAGGTTATCAAATCATCGGAATATTTTTTTTATGTACGTTACGTTACATAACTTTGGACCACGTTAACCGATTTCTACAATTCACCACCTCACAGGTGGTCCCATACTAATTTGGTTTAATTCCAATCATTGGATCATTAAGAAATTAACTATAATCTTAAATTTTTATATGAGAATTGATGTCGGTTTTTTTTTGCTTAAAAATTACATGTTTTATTTTGAAATCAAAAAATATTTAGGGAGTGCTTAAGGCGCTCAATGTTTTCGCTGTATTTTATATGAGCGAAAAAAAAACTTTTCGTATAAACTTCTTGAATATCAATATTTTTCGATCGGAAAACTGTGGTTCTCTTCGGGAGACTTCAAATATTAATATCCAAATGTTTATTTAATCATTTTTTTCCTGCAGGAGCCGCAGAAAAGGCTGCCGTTTTAACACCAACAACAACAACAACGCGGCACAAACTACCAAAAAATAATGCACCACTTGCTTTTACCAAACAGTCCAGGCGGCCATCTGTTAGGTGAAAGCCCCAAAGTAATTGTCCCCAACGGAATTTGCAAAGTGATGCTCAAAAATGTTTGTTCCGGTGGGAGTAGCTTAGCTCTGCAAGGTTCTTACCCCGTTTAGGTCGGCGAAGTATCTCAGAAGTTGTTCGTCCATAGGGCTACATTCACTACGTATTCTTCTACTCAGGGCTGGCATCGAGTCAAACCCAGGGCCAGAAATCTACACCTGCTGTGTATGCCGGAGACGACTACACCACAACTCCACCTCAGTCAAGTGTAATGCCTGCGAGGGGTCACCTTAGAGTCTGCTCAGGACTACGGACACATCGAAAGTGGACCACGTCGTACGTGGCCCCCTGTTGCTCAAACAGAGCAGCCTCCACGGCTAACCTTAGTCCGCCCGAGCAGCCCCACACACTCACACAGCAGCCACACACAGTCACCACAACACAACAACATAATAACACCACAGACCGTACCACAGCCACCACAGACCACATAACACACACAACCGCACCACCACCCACACGCCGCCGCCAACAACTCCTGGTTCCCCCTACAATCTGCACGGTATGTCAGACCAGGATATTCCGTAATGTGACATCAGTCAAGTGCAACACCTGCCTTGGCTGGTGCCACTTTAGGGCATGTTCAGGTCTGCGTACCACGCGAGATTGGACGGGGAACTTCGAGGGCCCGTGTTGCGCTGCTCGGTCGCAGACTTCAATTGCGACGCCCCCCACCACCACCACAGGGCGGCAATCACCTCAGCAGCACACACAGCCAACGGCGGCAAGAACATACACATCCCTTACACCCCACATCACGACACGTCTCCCGAACCACATGAAGCTCCTTCAATTTAACTGCAACGGGCTACAGAGCAAGATTGAGGAGATAACCGTCTTCATGTGTCGGCATGGTATATTGATAGCTGCGGTCCAAGAGACGAAGTTGCACAGCAATTCAACTTTGTTGAATTGCGCCGGGTACAACGTGCACCGTCGAGATCGCGAGCGAGATAATGGTGGTGGCTTAGCGTTCATCACGCACCACACCGTGCAGTATCGTCTTATCGAAGCAGACATCGACCGCAGGGATACCACCCTAGAATGTCAGGGCATCGCTATCCGGTCAGGCGATGTCGAGCTCGAAATATTTAACATATACATACCCCCTGTCACCTGCTGCCCGGCAGGATATCACCCTGATATAGGTGCGCTCCTCAGAGGTGAAAACCGTATGGTAGTAGGTGACTTTAATGCGCACCACGATCTTTGGCACTCAAGCCTGTCAAACGATCGTAGGGGAACAGACTTGGCTGAGCAGATAGACGATTCGACATTCTGCACAATGAACGACGACGCACCCACCAGGATTATGGGTAACTGCAGTAGCTCGCCAGACATCACAATAGTCAGCGCTGGTCTGATAAACAGCATAACGTGGCGACCTATGCTGACTCTAGCATCAGACCATCTACCCATAGTCATCTCGATTGATAAACCAACCGACTTTGCCTCCGCCAAACACCGGACCTATATCAACTTTTCTAAAGCTGATTGGAAAGGTTACGCGGAGTTTACCGAAAACACCTTCACAGCGCTCCCCACACCAACCGACGTCCATCTCGGTGAACGTAAGTTCCGCAGGGCTATCACTGCTGCTGCAGCTCGCTTCATACCGGCAGGGTGTATATCGGACCCACGTCCAAACTTCCCTGCCGAAGCGGCTGTTCTAGCCGATGAGCGTGATAGCCTTCGTCAGGCCGATCCCGGAGATCCCCGTATCAGGGATCTCAACGCGGAGATTCGGCAACTTGTAAACGTACATAAGCGGAAGAAGTGGGAGGAGCATCTGAAGACTTGTAATTTCACCTCTGGTGTGAGCAAGCTTTGGTCAACCGTGAGGTCATTGTCTAATCCGACGAAGCACGACGACAGAGTCGAAATTTCCTTCGGCGACCATGCTTCGTCGGACCCGGAGCGATGCGCGAGCTATTTTAGCCGGCAGTTCATACTGCATCCTCCGGTGGACAAAGCCAAGCGTCGAGTGACCAGAAGGCTGCACAAACTGCCAACAACTTGTGCCCCCCTTGCTTTCACTTGCGGTGAAGTTCAGGTGGCCATCGGGAAGGCGAAAGCCTCCAAAGCCATGGGTCCCGACGGAATATGCATGCTGATGCTGAAAAATTTGGGTCCTGCGGGGGTAGCGTACCTAACGGAGGTCCTCAACTTGTCAATGGCCACTCTCATCATCCCAGACATCTGGAAGGTGGGGAGAGTGGTCCCACTGCTCAAACCGGGGAAACCTGCCAACAAAGGAGATTCGTATCGTCCGATAACACTCCTTTCCCCGGTAGCGAAGACACTCGAGGCCTTGCTACTCCCGTACTTCACAAACCACCTGACCCCAGCGAAGCATCAGCATGGTTTCCGTAAAGTGCACAGTACAACAACAGCACTTAACGCCATAAACACTCAGATAACTCGTGGCCTTAACCGTAACCGTCCCTGTGAGAGAACGATTCTAGTAGCGTTGGACTTGTCAAAGGCGTTTGACACCGTCTGCCATTCCACGCTACTAGAAGATATAGAGGCCTCCTCTCTCCCACAGAGGCTCAAACGGTGGTCGGCAAATTATCTGAGTGGTCGACATTCGTCGGTAATGTTTAGAGACAAAACGAGTAAGCAGCGAAAAATAAAACAGGGGGTTCCTCAGGGTGGTGTCCTTTCCCCGCTACTGTTTAACTTTTACATTTCAAAGCTCCCTCAACCACCAGAGGGAGTCTCGATTGTCTCTTATGCCGACGATTGCTCGATCATGGCGACTGGGAATGGAATTGATGACCTGTGTTCGAAAGTAAACGGCTATCTCTCCGAACTTTCTCGCTTCTTCACTGCAAAGTGTCTAGCCCTCTCCCCTACGAAATCCTCCGCGACCCTGTTCACAACCTGGACGAAGGAGGTCAGGCTACCGCTGGGGATTCACGTCGATGACACACCAATTCCGACGGTGAATAACCCCAAAATACTCGGAGTAACATTCGACAGCCTGCTCTCCTTCTCTGCGCACTCAACCGCTATTGTCAATAAAGTACAGAGCCGCAACAAGGTCCTCAAGTCGCTAGCCGGCAGTACTTGGGGCAAAGACAAAGAAACGTTGCTGGCAACATACAAGGCAATAGGCCGGCCGGTTTTAAACTACGCAGCGCCAGTGTGGTCGCCGGGGACTAGTAGGACGCAGTGGACGAAGCTACAGACTGTACAGAACACCGCACTCAGGACAGCGCCAAGATGCCTCCTGATGTCGCCCGAACACCATCTCCACGGCGAGGCGCAAATGCTCCCCGTAAAGGAGCACAACATAATGCTCTGCAATCAGTTCCTGATCGGGAGCCACCGAAGTGGCCACCCAAACAGACAACTGCTTGCAGAGGAGCCCTCGCCTAGGCACGTCAGGAGGCATCTATACGAACTGCCGGACGAAGTCCAGAGGTTCATCAAGCAACCTCTGGACCCGTCAGCTTACCGACTGGCCCTGAACGGCATTCACAGGGAGTCAGTCTCGAGTTATGTAGACTCTAGACCTGTGAATGCCGTTATAGGCATACCGCCCCCGGACACAGACGAGACGGAGCTTCAACTGCCTCGGGAGACACGAACGACACTAGCACAACTTCGCTCAGGCTACTGCAGCAGGTTAAACTCCTACCTGAGTAGATTGAATGAGGATGTGCCAAATAAGTGTCCAGCATGCGGAGAGACCCCACATGACTCGAAACATCTCTTCGCATGCCCGGAAAACCCGACAAACCTAACGGCCTTGTCCCTGTGGACCAACCCCACAGAAGCTGCACGCTTCCTAGGGTGCCGTTAGTGGAACTTGACGACAACGACTGAGATACCAACCGTCCTGGGCGGGGTTGTTGTAGCCGCTACAACAACAACAACAACAACACTTGGCTGAGCAGATAGACGATTCGACATTCTGCACAATGAACGACGACGCACCCACCAGGAATATGGGCAGCTCCTGCAGCTCACTAGACACAACAATAGACAGCGCTGGTCTGATAAACAGCGTATCATGGCGACCTATGCTGATCTTGGCATCATACCATCTGCCCATAATCATCTCCATCGATAAACCAGAAAGACTTTATATCAACTTTACTAAATCTGATTGGAAAGGCTTCGCGGAATTTACTGAAAGCACCTTCGCTACGCTCCCCACACCAACGACATCCACATAGGTGAACGTTTGTTCCGCAGGGTTGTCCGTCCAAACTTCCCTACTGAAGCGGTTGTTCTAACCGATGAGCGAGACAACCTTCGTCAGGCCTGTGCCGGAAATCTCCGTATCAAGGATCTCAACGCGGAAAGTGGAAAAGACCAATATATACAAGTTTTTAGTGATATATTTAGCCATATTTTAACATATATGGCTAAAATGAAGTATTATGGTTGTATGTATCGTAATATATGGGCAATTTGTGCGTTTTTGTGAGTGTAGTAAGGGAATAAAAAAGGTACAATTGTGGAAATGTTTTTTGTTAACAACTTTTGATCTGATAAAAAGTTAATTTCCGCCTTCGGATTCTTGTTACTTTGTTCCAGACGCGTCTAATCGTACTCCGTTGCCTAAATTTTGATGAATTTTAGGTGTTGAAAGTCCATCTAGATAATTAGGGTACTCTTTATGAATTTGTAAAACGATTTTGGGTTGCTTTGCCAAACGCGTGAATCGAATCAAAAACCTTTTACACACACTTGTAGAAAACAGTTCACGCTTTCCCTGCAAACCATTTTATCAGAGTATTCTGAATCGTAAAGAAATTTTAAAGAATTCGGAAAGATCCCATCCGATTTTTTGCCGATTTTTCTAAAATGAATTAAATTACGCACACTTCCATTCTTTTCCGAAATTTCGGAAGAAAAGCGGTAAAGAAATGAAAATAATGCTGCTATGTGAAGAATTTCTTGCAGACTTTTTTCATAATTTTCTTTATATTTCGTACAGAAATTTCTTTACGAGTTCGTGTCAACCACTTCATATAATTTTCTTTGAAGATTCGGAAAAAAAATCGTTACAGAAATCAGATACTCCTAAAGATTTCGTTAAGATTTCGGGAACTTTGGTTTGCAGGGTTTATTACAAAAATAAAATTTACTATATCTGTGCACTAATTTATTAATAACGTCGGTTGGAAATATGGTATTTTTTGTAAGTTTCCGAGCTGAGCTGTCAAAAAAAAAATATCCACGAAATATCTCTGCAAAAGGTGTTCAGCCCCTCTTCTTTAGCAAAACAGAAAGGAGAATTTTACTTAGTGAGGGTTATAACCCCTAAGCTCGGCCGAAGGCCGCCTACGCAGAAAGGTATTATCTGCAAAATGTGTTCAGCCTCCCTTCTTTGGCAACAAAGAAAGGAGAATTCTACTCTCTGCAAAAGGTGTTCAGCCCCTCTTCTTGGGCAACAGAGAAAGGAGTAGTGAGGGTTATAATCGTTTTGGAAAAAATCCAAAGGGGTCTTGTGGGGGGGAGGGCGCGTGAGGGGTGACTTTTCATAAAGCGGCGTTCATCCTCTTTCGTTTAGGGGGGGTTTGGGGAACCACGCCCCCTCTCCTCCGCCCCCACCCCTAAATCGTTGTACAAATAGCTAAAGATTTCCCTTTTATTTTTGTAATAAAGCTGTTGTCTACAAGTTTTGATTCGATTCGCGCTTTTGGGCACAGCAACCCAAAATCATTATACAAATTGATAAAGAGTACCCTGTTTTACGAAATTCCCAAAGGCCGACATCTCTCATAGGGGGACAAAAAGCAGGTAGGCATCACTGTCCGCTTATGGCAGCTTTCACTGTATATGCATACAGCTCACGTCGGCTATTTTTAAAACTGCTGAAGCCCTCACCTAAGGTTCCACAAATATTTCTTCACATACCGTGCCCCTAAATACAGCGGAATCGAGCAAACAGGTGGCATATATGTAACATATATAATAAAGAAAAATTCCTTTATTTCCCTAACTTTTTTTATGTAACACATCTCTCAATAACCATGGATGTACCATTAAGTTATCGAGTATAAATATATCGTGTAATCCCCAGAACCACCGGCATAACAGCGGAACTTCTTTAAATACATTCGAATATACATATATATGTACATCGAGATGATTGTTAGCGAAGCCACAAATAAGCAGCTATTTTTTGTTTTCGCTTGCATGCACCAAATATTCATTCGGTCATGCTTTAGCTTGGTATGTAGATAGATGCATGTATATATACATATACAGCCTGCCACCACCTGAACGACCATGGTAACTCATTAAATTATGCAGCACAAGGAAAAGAAAACAGAGGCATGAATGTACCTGCTGTGGTTATATACTTACGAATAACGTCCTGATGCTCTGCTTTGTATGTGTCATAAAATGGGAACAATGATCTATAAAGGCGCTCCCATATAATTTCTTTGTGGTTCTTATCACTGTAGCCTTCCGCAAAACTATTGTAAAGAACCTCTTGAGACCGCACCAAACGAATTAATTTCATGGAATTTATTTTCACTTCTATATCACTATTTGATTTACGATTCTTTGCTTTTTCTCGATTTTCTGGTTTGTGTAGATTGTTGGAAATTGTCACAGCTCCCTCCATTTTACAATACACGCGTACGCGGAAAACTTAAAATAACTAAATACGCGTCGCAGCTGCTAGCTGCGTGCAAAATATCTGAACAATACTAATTCCATCTTGCTCACTCCTACTTTTAAATAAGGATGGCCGTGAGATATATCTGTTTCACATTAACTATACGCGTACTGCAAAACTGCTATTAGCAGCGTCAAAAAAACAGCAAGGGGGACAACAAAATGCCAAATAGTTGTGAAGAAACAAGTTTTCATAATAAGAGAAACGCGTTGAAACAGAACAGAGTGACACAGTAGAAAATTAATCATTATGCAATCGCTCGCTGTGTCCTAATATGTGTGCAAAATGAAGCAAGCTGCAAAAATATGCATAGCATCCAAGTCTTTCTTAGAGTTTTTGAATATAAAAGCAAAAGAATTTGATTTGTATTTTGTTCGCGTCAAGCTTGGACGATGATAACACCACCACATCGGCGACAAAAAAACTTTAGCAAAATTCATTATAAAGCGTTCACACTTCAATACATTGCACTAATTTTGCTGGTACAAATAACCAATTAGTTTCTTAGAATGTAAATTACTTTTGTGAAAAAGAGGACTAAATTAGATACATTGAATAGCAAAATATTTGTTATTTACTTACTTGATGTACATTGATGAACCGCTTGTGGAGATGGCTCGCCGCTAATCGCAGGCGATAGATAGCAGGAGATATCGCCCTCGAGCTATCGCAGGCGGTTGTTCAATGTCTGGTTATCACTACTTGCCGGTTAAACAACATTATCGACGGTTTCGACATAATGCATATAACATGTGATCGATAAAGCAGTACTTGTATTTAACCGGAGCTTCTACCTCCGATTTGTGCTCATCAGGCATTGAACAACTGGCCCTTAGGGCCGGTTGCTCAAAGCCTGGTTGACACTAATCTTCGGTTAAACATCGTTATCGACGTTACCGACACCATGTTATTTGAATGGAGTCGAAAACGTCGATAACAATGTTAATCGGTGATTAGTGTCAACCAGGCTTTGAGCAACCGGCCCTTAATTGTGCAGAAATTTAGGGCCGGTTGCTCAAAGCCTGGTTGACACTAATCCCTGGTTAAACATCGTTATCGACGTTACCGACACCGTGTTATATGCATGGAGTCGAAAACGTCGATGTTAACCGACGATTAGTGTTAATCAGGCTTTGAGCAACCGGCCCTTAGTGTTTCTATACTAAAAATGTATATGCTCAAAACCACGTGGATGTAAAGAAATGTACTCGTAAATCTTAAGGCTCCGACAGATAGAATATCTTTTCTGCGTATGCTTTTGACTGAAAAAAGAAACTCACAAACGATAGCGAGACGGCACAATCAAAACGTTGCCGCAACAAAACGGCTTACTTTGATTAGTCAAAAATCAGCTGGTTTGAATTCGTTTCATACATTTTTGTTGTTGCTGTTGTTTTGCCGCATATGCCTGCGTCAAAAGTTAAGAGTTGGGTGAATTTTATCAGTTGCGGCAATGCATGCGTTGCCGATGTATCGTCTTATATTTAAAATCACAGAGTTAACAGCAAAGACAAATATTTTTTTTATATAATTGCCGTATTTTATTTGCTCAACTTCTGCATCAGAGTACTGGGAAAATTTTCCAGCAGTAAAAAGTTATGAATTGGCACAGCAGAAATGTAAAAATGTCTCACCATATTGACCACTAAATTGACTAAGGTCGGTGTTATGCAGACAAACTTTTGTTTGCCAAATTAAATGGCGGCTGCTTAGTTTGCTCGGAGGTGGTTATGTCGAGTTTGGCACAGGGTTGCACGTTCATTATGGTTTTCATGGCTATTGCCAACACGAAATGAGAATTTCAGATGTACATAACGCGCACAATTATTATATTTTTTCTGATATCGTATAGGCAATTAACTGTGCCCTAATCTTTGAAGCTGCTACAGCATAAATTCAGTTCTCTGGCTTTCGGTATCACGGCCATTTTTGTGTATAGCAACATTTGTCTAAAATTGTTGTATATGACAACACCGAATTTTCCGCAGTTTGAGCAAACAGAATTAGTTTGCTGTGAGAGTCGCCAAACTCGCTCTCTCCGAGTTTGCTGCAACAACAATTGCACGCAGTTTGCCAAACAAAATTTCTGCATAACACCGACCTAATACTTTCACCCAAACCGCCCGTTTTTAATTAAGTATAATTCATATACTTTTACAACCGGTTTAACCAGCAATTTAAATGGAAAATGATTTTTTGTCTTCTGCATATAAAATTAAAAAAATTTAAATCATTGGCTGTTACAGTTTTTTTTATCAAAAAGTTGAATATTAAAAAACCCACCGATTTGACGTTTCTTTTAATAATAATAATAGTTTAGCGCTTACAAAATATGTTAACCCTTATTCCTGAACACAAATTTTCGTAATTCGTAGCTACGTTACGAAAAACGAAAAATCCACATGCTGCAACCCTTGCGAAAACATGTCCAGCTTCAGTTGTTTTTCGAAGACAAGTGAATGAAGGAAAACAAAGTGGAAAGGAATTAAAAAGAAAACACTCATGAAGTGCTTTTTATAGTAAAATTTTTTGATTTTACATATTTTGAAAGAAACGATTGATTCTACTGCATTTACAATTAAAGCAGCGGAGTAAGAGCGAGCTATGGGAACTGGTTCTCAATCCAGTTCTTGCAATAACAGCTTCTTTCAAGCCATTAAAAACATGCACTTTGTTAGGTCCAACACCTGTTGCGCTTGCTTCTGCCTTCGACCGCACTTAGGGATTGTAAGGGTAAGTAGAATTCTCCTTTCTGTGTTGCCGGAGAAGAGGGACTTTTGCATGTCAAAGGTATACAACATTTCTTGTCCATATCACTCCGGCTACGCCTTCCACAGTATTTTTGCGCAGAACCCACGTCCAAATTTGCAAAAAAGTGCATAGTGCAAACCGAGTTTGTTAATAAGCTAGTGGTGGGAAATTTGAAACATTTACATATCTTAAATAAAATGTGAACCCTTTAATTACACGTGTATGTTAAAGGAAATTATAATTGACAGCACCGACAAATGAATATATACACAAACAAATGTTCGGTTATGGTTAAAACAATTCAAGTTTTTGTATTGAATTTTCGGTTTAGAATTTATTTTTTCCTGTTCAGTAGGGGTTTTTGCACATTATCTTTGCCGTGAGAATTTATCGTAATAGATACGGATCTGAATAAGCGACTGGAACACGGCTGTTTGTCAAAAGCATACGATTTCGAACTCGCGTAAATATACATTTGCTAAATGCGGTAGCATGAACGCTCTTCGATAACATATGTTCGAAAGTGCTAAATGTTGCATTTTAAATGCAGCAAAAACGCTGCATTATTGCCTTTTTATAATCAAGACGTTGCCATTTTTAACTTTATTTTCATTTTCGATGGTCATATTTAGTCTGTTCCAATAGCAGTCCGGTTTACAGGATTTAGTCAGAACTTACAGGAAGTCGTTCCTATTGACATAAAACCTGTAAGTGGGAACACATTTGAGAGAGTAACTGAGCAACTGTTCCTAGTCAGAAGTTACAGGATTTAGTCCGGAGTTTTTTTTCCTGTAAGTTCATGAAAAGTGTCAAACGATCAGCTGATTTACATGTGCAAACAAAAACAGAAAGCGGTGAAAGCAAAGAACCTTATATTTGTTAAAAAATGGAAGTAAACAACGAAATATTTGAATATGTATAGATTTTAATAATTATTTAGTGATATTTCAGCCAAATCAGTGTAGTACCAATGACATGTAAACAAACCGTCTGACGTTTTTACAGGAAATAGTGCTTTTTGCGTTCCCATGCACTTCTGCATCTGTTCTCCTTTTACTCTCATTTGAGAGCGTAAAATTGTAGTTTGACAGTTCCACAGGTTTTAGTCCGAAGTTCAAAGGAACAGACTAATTGTTACGATTATCCTCGAAACTTTGAGGTATTTCCCAAATATACTCCGGCTCGTATCGCTGGGTTGTTAAATAAATGCTAACGATGACCAAATTGTTGTACAATTAACTTTATTGTACAACAAACAATTTACAATACTTGCTAATACAGTAAAAACACTTTACAATACTTGTTAAAGCAATAACAACGCTTTACTACTTGTTAACACAATTAAACTTATAGCTTGCTTATTCGCAACTCAATTCTCCGCTCACTTTACTTGTAGCTTGCTGACTTGTAACTAACTCACCTCGCGGTGGCGGCGCCCTTATATACCTGCGCTGGCACTTATGGCAACTCTAGAACATTCTGAAGTTTATCGCTCATTCTCTTTCTCTCGCTGTTCGCAGTGTTCATCCAACTTGACGTTTCTCTTTGTGGAACATTGTACGTCATTCCTCGAACATTTTGCCTATTTCTCGTTGTTCGCTTTGTGTTGCCGAAGTATTCGCCACACTGCCCTCCACCTAAGTCTGATCATCCCGATCAGACACACTTGCCGCTCCCACCGCAGCAAGTATTTCCAAGTGGACCACTTTCATCTTGGTCCTCGGTCTACCAGCTGTCTGGATTGGATGCACTGCGTCCTTCAGTCGCTTGTCAATCCTATACGGACCTTTCCAGATACAATGTGGTTCGGAGGTGACGCCTTTCTTCGGCTGCGGCATGTGCGACAACACCAAATCGCCTTCCTGTAGCTCCTCTCGGCTCGATGCGTTGCTGGACATTGCTTCCAGCTTATCTCCGGTGGTGCACCATCTCACATGGTCGTGCTTCTGCCGGCCACTGGTGGTGACCAGACCATGTCTCCTCTTGTGGGCACCCTTTTTGCCAGATCTATGCCGCATCATCTGTCCATGACACCCAGACTCCCGCCTTCGTGCTGCACTGCCTTTAGCACATCTTGCTACATCCGGATCCCCACACTGAAACTTGCCCATTTTTTCGCATCTCGCTCCTTCGCCGGCGTCAACCTCATTAACCGGACATGTATAACCTCATCCTTGGCTTCCGGCTTAATGCTTGCCTTTGGAGACCACCTTTTTCCGGACACTTCAAAGCACGCCTACTGCTCCCACAGCCGCTTCCATTTCCGGCCACCGGATTATCACCATTGCAACGTGCTTCAGTGGCTTTCCTCCTGCCGGAAACACTGCCTGGCTCGCCATGACCACTTCCTTGTTGCGACCTCTTCTTTACTGAGCTGGTGCAACCGTCACGCTTTTCCTGTATCCGTGAACCGCTTCCTTCTCCTGACGAAACCACTCCGTCTCCATCACTGCCAACCTCCGCCCAACTCACCGCTTCCGTTTCTAGTGGAATCTTCGACACTTCCTCTAAGACTAACCGTCTGCTGCAGCACTGGCTGTCGTAACCAACCCTAAGTGGCACTTTCCTGTGACGATCTGTCAGGATCATTCTCTGGAGGTCAATCTTCATGCCTTGGCCAAGTAAGAAATCCACGCCGATGATGACTTCATCCACAATNCGAATAATGGAATGTGTCGCTCCAGTATCCACTGTCAGTACTCTCTCCTGCCCATTCACACATCCACCAACAGTGAGGTTGCATGCTTTCCGGCCAATTTGTGAGACGGAGATTATGGGCCCTTCAACATCTGGAGCCAGCACGCGGCCCTTCCTGCTGGATCGTTTCAGTTGAACGACTGATTGGAGTTGGCTTCGTCTCCTTCAGCCCTGCGTTTGCGTCCTGCTGAATTGTTGAGCCCTGGAACTTGCACTGCAATCGCGGGCGAAGTGGCCTGGCTTTCCACATTTAAAACATTTACTCGTAGCTTGCTGACTTGTAACTAACTCACCTCGCTGTGGCGGCGCCCTTATATACCTGCGCTGGCACTTATGGCAACTCTAGAACATTCTGAAGTTTATCGCTCATTATCTTTCTCTCGCTGTTCGCAGTGTTCATCCAACTTGACGTTTCTCTTTGTGGAACATTCTACGTCATTCCTCGAACATTCTGCCTATTTCTCGTTCGCTTTGTGTTGCCGAAGTATTCGCCACAATATTATTGTCTTTTTATAATAAGGCAATATTAAATGAGATGATGGAGGATGGTTCCGTGCGCAGAAGTGGAAAACTTTTGACTGCCATTCACCTGGGAGTGGCCAGAAGCGATTCTTGTGCGTACGGTTCAAATCGCAGCTCACAACGTCCGGATATTTATATCCACGTATCCTCTGGGTAGCAACCAAACACCCGTTTGGGAGCGAGCTAAAGTGAGAAGGCGTAAAACTTCGCGTGCGCTGGGTTTGGGTCCCGCCACGTTAAAACCCCGCCCAATGAAAA